>NC_081154.1:2873638-3006138 GCF_958295425.1 Solea solea
AACCGTTACAGTATCAGTATTATGGCCTCACATAAGGAGGGTGGTAGCAATGACTGCCTACCTGTATTTGTCAGTGCCGCAGCTCTGAGGTGCTGCTCCTCTGTCTGCCTGGCAGTGCCCGCACTGTTTCGCAGCGAACTCCTGCGTCCACTGACGGGTCTGTCCGACCTCTGCTCCCCGAGCTCCTCCAGGAGGTCGCAGCTCAGATCCAGAGTGTCCGCATTCCACGGAGTCCCGTTTACCGTCCTTTCCATCCCCCTGCACACCCGGCCGGGGTTACACGGCAGCTCCGAGAGCATCGAGGAGGTTGAGGCTGAGGGAGACTGGGGCTCGGCGGAGTGCTGAGGTACGAGCCATCGTGGCCTCTCCCTGCTGGCCTCGCAGCCCTCTGGAACCCCTCTGTTCAAGGGCTGCAGCCACTGAGGCGCCACCCGTGACGAGGACGGCTGGGTAGTGACCGTCTGCTCCACTACTATTGGCTGAGCCACTTGCTGCCTGAGAGAGAGGGGCTCTTCTGAGGCAGACAAGTCAAAAGAGTTTCTCTGTGTAGAAGAGCAGCGAGTGGAAGATGACACTCCCACTGGTGAAGAAGAGATGGGTGGTAAAGGTAAATTCGACTTCTCCTGCATGTCTATCATAGCTTGGCCTGCTGTATCTGATGGCTGTGAATTGAAGCTGTGGTATCGCTGGGAGCTGCTGGTCTCTCTGCCATTCTTGTCCTCATGGCGTTGGGGGCTAACACCCCGCAGGTTGTGTCCCGAAGACACGGGACTAGAAAACAAAGAGTCCAACAGCTGGAAATCCTGAAGGTCAATCGCGGTGCTGTAGTCAAAGACCTGGTTGCCGCAGCCCTTCTCCAGTTCCCCTTCAAACACCAGCGTGCTGTTGAGGTACAGCTTGATATGACGCGCACCAATATCAAGCTCCTAAAAAAGAAACGGGACACTGATTTGCCTTGAATTTACAGCCACCTTTACAAGCTTGCAGGAAAATAATATCTTAACACCTATTTGTGCTCAAAAATATTCCAAGTAATTAAAATTTTTATCAACCAGTTCAACACAAAACAAAACCTACTATTTGATATTTGACACGGAATAATATTTTGTCTACAGAAGGACACAATTTATAAACCCCAAATTATCAAAAAGATATAACAAAGAAACACACACTAGCTATTTAACACACTCACAGGTACCAAGCCTTTGCTGAACTCAAATCAGCTTGATGGTTTCGACAGTAAATCACTGTAAACACAGATCATACTAAAGCCTATTTACCACTGATAGGTTCTTACCTTCCAGGTTCAAGTAACTGTGGCGAGCTCTAGTTGCACAGAAGGATATTTGATGGAGTATCTTTGCCCCCTCTATGCACAGAAGTGACGCGGAAAAGGCACGAGTCCACGTTTCCCCCTAACACTAATCCTCTGGGACTAATCTCTCACTGTTCTACATTTGGCCCGACTGAACGGCAGCTCAGCCAGCCACCGCTTACAGAGAACCACACCCCTGATGTAACCCACGCCCCCATCAGAGTCACCGTGCGAGATGGAGACAACACAAAAGCGTGAAAGATTTATGTGCAGACTCGGGACATAAAATCTCTGCACTGGGGGAGAGAAGCGTAAATCAGATATGGAGTAGCTTGTGAACAACACAGTGAAATAATGAAAAAGCCCCATACGTTGAGGCTTCTGTTGTAGTTCCAGATTTTGATGCGGGATATTCCAAAGTCCGGGGAGTGCTCCGTGTTCCTGATGATGAAGTAGAGCTGAACGGGAGGATGGAAAGGACACGTCCACATGTGACGCTCTTTGGTGGTCTGTGAACCCAAGAGAACAGACAGGTGAGCACAAGAGGTGCTTTTGGATTCTCAGCTTTAGAACCCTGCTGTTTTACACACTTTATTTGACCATAAAGACAAAATAAAAGAGTGTGAAACATGTTTGAAGAGTTGTATTTTAATCCAAAGAAAATGTAACAGAATTAAGATAAAGATGAACAAATTCCGTTGAAAATCCTTCGAGTTACAGAGGACAATGTGCGAGACAACACAGGGTAAGGTTATTTAACAGGTCAGAGTGCAATTGATATCATTTTCTTTTCCAGATTTATGTTTGTGCCAATGCAGAAGCAGAAACCAGCAAAGACTCACCTTCACCTTTCCACTGACAAGCGCTCCCAGATTCCCGGGGTGGTCAGTGTTCCTGATGTCCAGGTCGTGTGGCGACACGTACAGCTTCTTGTTTCTGTGGCAGAAGAACTGCAGCTCCGTCAGCCCGACCTGCAGCGCGTTCCCCCAGTTTGACAGGATCTCCATGGTGACATACAACGCAGGGGTGACCTCGGCCGAGGACGACCTTCTCTGCAACGAAAAATTGACAAACGAGTTGTTTCTGTGATCAAATCTGTCTGTGTATCACTGAGAGGACACTATCAGGACTGGCACTCTTAGTGACTCACCAACTGCTTGCCATTGTCTGTTTTGACACTCTGAGGAATGTTGTAGCCGGGTCCACCTTCAAGTTTCTCTAAGGCTGAGAGCAGTTTCTGTTGTTGGCTGAAAAGAAGGACAAGAACAACCTCAGCTCTGCTGCTTCGCCTCTTGTCCTTGACCTTCATTGCAGTGGTAAAAAGGCCACTGACACAGTGGTTTGTTCTGCCACTGAGTGATGTACAATAACCACCAGGTGTCCTTCTACCACTCAGGGGACAGAATGTACTGTAATAACAGGAGGGCGGAAAGATTTGGGGCTATTTCTCTCTCTGACTGGTAGTCAAGGTTCAGCTTAATATTGACTGTGTAATAGATTTAAATGCGATGGAGCATTAACACACAACGCCATCAAATAATTCACTATGCTGCATCATATTTATGTCACATTTTAACTTGCATAGAAGGTAAAAAAGAAGAATTAAATTGTGGAGTTTCCGAATTACTACTCGCCTTGATTCAAACTGCTTTATATAGTTTGAAAACGATAGAAGAAGTGTTTTATCAACATACCTGGGGCCCATAAGAGTGATTTTCTGCATGGCCAATGTAACACTGTTCTCATTCTTGTCAGGGATGTTGTGGTGCACTAAGTCATTCAAGATCTGGTGCGTCCTGCCCTAAATGAGGGTAAAAGGCAGAATAGAAGATTAAGAGATAAAAAAGCTTTAAGAAAAAGGAGGTTTTATGTATTCCAGAAAAACATTGTTGTATTAAAATCAAGAACACATACATTATAAGTAGATTACATAGAAGCAAATGGTAAAAGTGGAATTAATCGCAAAATTGTGAGCGGTGCACTGTGGGGCAAGCAGACCATGTTGCGACTGAAGAGCTCAGGACTGTGCACGCGGTTGTTCTCTCTCTGGATGGCCTGGTGAATCCTGCCCACCTTCTCTTCAGGGTCTCGCTCCTCAAAAGAAGCCTTTCTGACTGCGGACAGTGGCCTTTCCACACGACTTCTTGGCCCTAAAGCAAGAAGTATGTTTGTTTTTTTTTGGCCCAGCAACATCAATGCATCAGTCAAACCTTTATTCCAGATTTATTCCAAAAAAAACAAAAAAAAAAGACTCTCAGGTCATACTCACTCTGAAT
The DNA here is from genome assembly GCF_958295425.1 of Solea solea. Classification (NCBI taxonomy): domain Eukaryota; kingdom Metazoa; phylum Chordata; class Actinopteri; order Pleuronectiformes; family Soleidae; genus Solea; species Solea solea. Next base: position 2,877,230 of record NC_081154.1, read on the forward strand.
TTCCCAGCTGTCGTCTGAAGGCGGCCTGTCTAACGTCTTACTCTTCACCAACATGGGCTTGGTGGGTATAAAGGTGTCAGAGTTTTCTTTTCTTTTTGCAGACAGAGAGCGTTCAATCTTACGACCTGGAACAAAAAGTTGACAGAGTCGGCATCTTTGAAAGGAACAAAGGAAAATGTTTGTGTGATTACCAACTAAAGGAATCTCACCAGCGTTAATGAGCCAATTAGCATGCAGCATGCTGTCTGACTGAGCTCTAAAAGGGCTCATGATTGGCTGTCTCAGGACATGCAAGAAGTTATGAGCAGAGACGGAGCTCTTTGCGGAAGAAGGAAGAAGAAAGGGCTTAACGTGCGTATTGTGAACGTGTCTGTGTTGTATTCTTTAATGAATGAAGGCATGAAGTGCACGGAATAAATATGAGAGCTGAAAGTTGCTACGTGTTTGAGTACGAGGAGACTACCAGTCTGGTTTTGACGTTAATTTTTCATTAAATTCATATTGAAATCATTCAGAAATCAGTATCCAAGTCCAGATATTGTTACTGAAATTGTGTCATACATTTTTAATCAATATTATTGACAGTGATGAAAGTGTCTCTCACTAAATGTTGATGAGTACCTTTAGGTGAGGGTCCAAAGTCCAGAACAATGAGCTTTGCCGAGTCGAAATGGCTTTGGGAGCCACTGGGCCGAGGTTTAGACGAGGACTTGGAGGATGTGAGAGGCATTCCCAGTTCATCCAGACTCTCAGTGCTCTCCTCCCTCTCAATCTGCTCCTCTATCCATTCTTCTTCGGACTCCTCCCCCGCGGAGCCACGGCCACCGCGTCGCATGCTGACCTCCAGGCTCCGACGCAGAACCTAGTTTAAAAAAAGGTCAGCATTTATGACATGACTGGGGACAGTTTTATACGTTCCCTCAATTTATGTGACAACCACGGAAACACTGTAACGCATTAACACACAGGAGCATCTCTGTGACCTCATCGGCTCACCTTCACTTCCTCGAGGTTAAGAAGCACCTTCTCGTTGTGCTCCTGGCTCGCTTGGACTCCTTGGCTCTCAGACCTGGAGCTGAAGGAGCGCGTCACCTTGCATGTGTCCCTGGGGGAGCAGGGACTACGAGGAGAGCGTGGACCGGAGCTCTGTGTGAACGGCAGTGATTGGGTGACAGGGAAATAGAAAAAAAAAAAGATGGGGAGATGCTGAATAGCACAGACAGCTGCCTCTGACACATAGCCCCTCCCCTAAAATAAACACCCACACAGGCTTAGTAGACATTGCTATATTCTTTACTCTACCTCCATGTCTATGCTTTCATCGGGCTCAAAATCTTCAGAGTAGCGCTTTTCGGGAGATATAAGCAATTTTTTCCCTTCCTCTGTTCGAACTTTGACAGAATTCTGGAAGGATGACAAAAGAAAAAAACAATTAGATATGTCCACTATCAAAAAGATGCATAAATCCTTCTGTAATATTTACACAGTGGTCTCTACCTGCACCCATTCTTTCCTCTGCACCTTTCCTGGAGCAGTGTGGCTCCTCTTCCTATGGGTTTGCTCCAGATTATGGCTATCTTCAGTTAACTGGTGGGCACTTCGACAGACATCTGCCGATGAGTCACAGAAGCACAGAAAGGAACATGAGCAGTGTGCAGCAGACGTGCCTCAGAGGAGAGGGAACACACAGTCACATGCACAGATGGTTCAGTGCACAAAGAGGAAGAAGGAAACACTGGCTGCCAGCTGTGATTATAGCCGTCACTATCATTTACTCACTGTGACTCAAACTAGGTTTGTGCCATGCAAACCACAAGCTGAGGAGTCGTGGATATTAGCTGGCTTCCATATGGTCTGGATACACCAGACACAACAAGAATAAAGTGTGATGTAGGGCTGCAGCAACTAATCTATTCATTGATTATTATTAGATTACTAAAATAATTGACAACTGGGCAGCCCATGGCCAAATGAGCAAAGTATTGCTCATTGTTAACTGGACATGCTAAATTGACCCCAAACATAGGGGAGGCGGGATATCCAGTGTACTCCTTGTGCCGGTCCCAAGCCTGGGTAAGGGGGATCGTTGCATAAGGAAGGGAATCTGCCAAATAAAATATGTGGATCAATTTCTGTGGCAATCCATAGAGAGGGAGAAGGCAAGACAAAAAACAAACAAAAAATATCCTAAAATAATCAAGTGTTTTTTTAAATAGATTAGAAAGATTTTTCAGTTTTTTTTGAATATAGAGTTTGGGAAACGCAGACCAACAATTTGTCATAATTTGCTGACATTTTATGAACCCAAAACAACTAATTGATTGATCAAGAATATATCAATCAATTATGAAAATAATCATGAGTTGCAGCCCAGAGTGTCTGTAACTTTGTGCAGGAACAACCTACCTGATGTCAGTGCAGTCCTCCACACAGGTGAGGCACTAGCAGACTTGTGGCTGGAACTCTTGGGCTGACTCCTGCTGGCTTCAGCATTGGCTCCATTCAGATAAATGGAAAAACCTTGCTCAAGCCTTTCCAGCTCAATCTGCTTGGGGTCTTTGACTTTAAGGCGCTTTAAGATCCTGAGTTAAAAAAAAGGGGTGACATCTCTAAAATGGTGAACACAAACTCAAAGGAGAACAGTTCACATTGTCTAGCAATTTTACCACATAATGGCACTGTTTTTTTCAAGCTCCTAATTAGTTTATGCTGCTGACTAGTTTGCGCCAACGAAGTTTCGTTATATTACTTAAAATAACAAGAAACTAGTTATTTTTTCATGTCACAAAGTAAATAACCAATCAGTGCTCCTTTTGGGAATGAAGTTGTGTATCTCCTCAGTGAAATCTAATCCGTTTCTCACTAAACGTGCTCACACGTCACCTGTTTTTCTGCTGGAGGGCGATTAAATATTCATCCAGAGTGTCATCTACAGCAGAGGCAAGCTTCTCTCCTTGGCACGCCTTGTTCTCCTTCAAGAGCACACACACACACACAGAGCAGAGTGTCAGAAAACCCTCCATCAGCTGTTAGAAGAAAACAAACTGTCACAATACACCTCACTGTGGCACAGGTATTCACAGTCACAGTCAAGTACAATCACGTCATTCAGTACATCACGACTTGCTAAACCAATCAATAAAACACCAATACAGCACATGCAGTGTGTCGGACCCTTACTAAGAGGTGGTCATCGACACTGAGGTGTGGTGGTGGAATAGTGAGCACAACAAACGGCAATGCGGAAAAAAATACACATTAACTTAAGGTAAACTATGGATTCTGATACTTAAAATACCTCTCCACACTAATTATTACAGGGCATGATGTCACAAATCTATGATCCGCCTGCTTCAGTCCTCATATTTTAACCCTGAGCCTCAGCCAGTGACAATTTTGATAAGAGAAGTGTGTCTTTACAACAGCTGTCAACAGCCCATGCCGCCCCACTATGAAATGAAATCATCATGCAAGACGAGCAGAGAATTCACAAAGCCCTTACTGAGTGTCTATAAGTCAACTAGGCTACTGCATCTGTCAATATCAGGAGCAGAGGGGAAGCAGAGGAAGAAAGTGAAGGAAGAAGAAGAATAGAGAATACTTGGTGTTAGTGGCAGAGTATGAAGAAACAGCATGACTTCCAGTAAAATGACAGATGGTGTGAACTTGTCTTTCATTAGTTCGGCAGTGGGAGAAAATGCAGTGTTACAGCGGCAGACTCACTAAAATAGGAAAGTTAATACATAGTAAGCATGCACTACACACAAAAAGGAATATAGGAAAGTGTTAAATATTAAGAGATTTAATAAAATAGGAGTAGGTGTTCAGTTTAGTCAGTTAATGTTAATGTCTGTGTCTTCTGGCTCATCCCATGTGGGATTATACAACGTCATTATAAAATAAATGCATACACAAATTATTATAATAATTCATAATAATAATAATAGTAGGGCTGCAATAATAAATCAATCAATTACTGCAGTAATCCTGTCCTTGGGCTAGACATCTAGATGCACTGTATGAAAGTGTGAGTGAATGGTTGAATGGCTTTGAGTGGTTCATCAAGACTATAAAAGTGCTGTATAAATACAGAGCATTTAAATTATACTAAATGTGTTTAATCTTCTGACATTTTTTGGACCAATCAACTAATCAAATAATCAAACAAAGCAAAAACTCACAGATTAATCGCTAATCTAATTAACAGACCTAATATACAACATTATGTATAGACAATTCTAATGGATTTTGGATATAGGGAACTGTTGAAGAGCATGTCATGTTTTGGCAACATGTTTCTGTTAATGCCAATAGAGCTACTATAATTGAAAAAGATCAACCTTATATTGCACTGATTGCGTTGACATTACAGTGAGTATTTCACAGTTATATGAATTAATGTAAGAATGTGGTCTAACAGAGCAGATAAGAGTTGTTTTTTTTGCTTACCTCGATATCCATTGTGAAGCTGCAGATGATACTGTGTACACAAGCCTATCCCATCTTGAAGAGAACAGATTGTCCTTTTAAAAAAACACAACAAACGTATGATGTGATTTGAACAGAGGCGAGTACATGAATACATGACACCTAAATTACCTTACAATATGTTTAACTTCATGTCGCCCCACCCGCTGGACAGCTCAGCATAATAAATACATATAATAGTACATAATCTATTCCCACATATGTTACACAGCTCATTTTCAGCGACGTTTTCGCTTAAAACACGAGTGTGTGTCAAAGCTCGATATCTTAATTTGGATAGCATTCAGAGCTAACACGTTAGCATCTCCTGACAGCATTTACATTGTGAAGCAAGTCAAAATGTTTTCCGTCTGTTTCCACTGTGTCGTTGCGGGTCCGCTGTTTGTTGCACTAATGTTGTGTTTTGTTGGCGGTAGCGGCGCTGAATACAAAAGCAGCTCGGCTAAGCTAGCGCTGATGCTAGGCTAACAACAAACTGACAGGCTAGCAAGGTAGCATGTAAATGACAGATTAAAACAAAAGCGGTTTTTACGATTTTTTTATATACATGTACAACATTGACTTCTGTGTCAATACCACATGAAACAAATACTTACTCCCCCTGTCAAGTGTGTGTTCGCTATCCATTGCGGTGAAAACAAATGACTTTTGTTTTGTGTGTTTCTAATCATGTGCTAACCGAGTGTGTTGTGTTGGTTGGTAACCAAGATAGCCGTCCACCAATGGGAGAGAGCCGCACCAGAGAAAACCACGCCCCTACCTCAGTCTTCTGCTGCTGCTGCCACAAGCCTGCACAAAACCTAGAGCTGCTGAATCACACACACACACACACACAGACAGTGGTATGCAAGTCATGTAACATGCAGTTACAAGGACATAAGGTGATCTGGGAAGTAAAAATCACAGTCAGCACAAAACCTGGAGCTGCTGAACCACATGCACAGGAACACTGGAAATAGTGGTGTAAGCATGAGCCTCTATTATTGCATGAACATAAGGATTATAAGGTGATCTTGGAAGTGCACGTTCATGGTCACCTGCAAACACATCCATACAAGCTTGCACAAAACTTGGAGCTGTTGAACCACATGCACGTTGCATTATTTAGCAAGAGCATAAAATTAAGTCGCAAAAAGTAAGTGAGGGAGTATAGGAAGCAAATTCACACAAAGTTACAAGGAAATAAGGACACCTAAAACCACACACTTTCTCCTGTAGCACTGGAGTCACAAGTCACATTATTAAGGAATGACAGTGTAGTAGTTGCAAGGAAATAAGGTAGTATGTGAAGTAATCAGCCAGCAAGTCACAAGGAAATAAAGAGATCTGTGAGAGATCACACATTCAGTCACACATCCATACAAGCCTGCACAAAACCTGGAGCTGCTGAACCACAGACAGTACACACTCCTCCTGGAATGCAAGTCCTGTTATTTAGCAACATGAAGATACAAGGAAATGACATTTGTTATCTGGAAAAAGTGACTATAGAATTAAGTGACTCAACCACAGAATATCCTCAGAAAGCACTAAATCACGTAGGTTTGCTGTTTCAAGATTAAATGCACATTAATTGGAGTATAGGCTACTTGCAAAAGAATATAAACACAACACAGCACTGAATATTGTTGCGATGCAGTCCTGTAGTCACATGTATGTCATGCAGTAATTTTGTTCTTCTCAATTGTTTTTCCTCAAGCTGCAACAGAAGAGCCTAACACAGAAAGACAACGAAACGAGGAGATCTGTGAAGCGAAATCACACACGTCTTCATGGTCAACAGTCAAAAGTTCAACACTGTTTTTATTCTTATAAATCAATACATTTTATATAAAAAGACACAGGGGGGGGGGGGCGGGGGGTCTGAAGTAAAACCATTGTAGATGTAAACCAAACAGATCAGGTTATGGCAACCCACTTTTATCACACTGGACCCATATTGCAGACTTTTTTTACTTAGCATGTCAAGTTAACGCTCGCTCACTCATCCCATAACACCCTAGAGGCTATACATAAGCTCAATTTACAGTTTGGAAAAATGGAAATAATGCGGTTGACATTAATCTCTCTCTGCAAAGTGTTGCAAGTGTAGCGACTTAGTATGCCATTGTTTTTTGTGCATTCCATTATAACCATCATCACCAGCAGCAGTTAGCATTAATTGTGAAGTGTTGCACACTCCCTTTTTCTCTGTATAGGAAGTTCAAGGCTTGTGAACTCCCGAAGGTAAACAATACAAGCTTCGTGTGTCGCCCAGTGTAATGATCCTAAATGTAACATGTTTGTGCGACTCTCTGTCCAGAAATGACCGAGACCTAGCTTTAGCCCACTCACACAGATTTCCTAAAAATGAGCTCAGTGATGAATCGGAAATAAGCCAGCATCATCATATATGTTGTATACCATTAACCGCTTCTTGAGAATAGGTGGACATCAATATGGTAGAGCTCAAACAAGAGCACAGCCAGCTGCTTTAACAAGCCAAGCCACTAACTGTACTAGTAGCACTTGAAAACACTTACAACACATGAAATAGTGTGGGTCTGTTACTAAGGAAATCTGCTTTAGATTTGAAATGGATAAAGCAACTTTTATGAATATAGGATGCAGATGTAAATCACTTGTATTTTTATGTAAAAACACTCTGGTGAAACAATTGCATTCTGATACTATTTGCCATATTATAAAAGGCTAATGGCTGTGAAGGCAATACAAGTGATTACAGCAATTCATCCTCAAATCACCCCAGGTCAAAAACATTCAACATCTCACTAAATTACTCCAATCGAGACAATTTCAGTAACCACGTGTTAAGACAAATCTCCTGTTTGATTGCCTAAATTAATGTCCCTTTTTTGTTTTTATTAATGACTACAACGACTGTCTAGAAGGTAATTGTGGAGAAAGGTTATGGCTTTCTGTTGTCTGCTTTTGAAACTAAAGCCTTCGCTCACTGTGCTGGGTAATGTTAGCTTGGTGTGGGTTAAAATGGACCACGTCCATATACTAAAAACACACATGGGAGGAGGGGGGAAAAATAAAAATAAAACAATAACTTAAATATAAGAAGTGCTTAAAACAAAACAGTTCATAGAGCCCTTTCAAAAACCAAGGAAAAAAAACTTGTAAAGCAGGAATCTCCACCCAAAAGAAAAGGAGAGCAAATGATCAGCTGTAATGGTAATACTAATATTTATCCAATGATTCACAGATGTACAGTTCACTTATAGGTCATTTCCTTCCCTCTCTTACAAATATCTCTTATCTTCTTGTCAGTGGCCCCCCCACGTCTGTGAGCCGCGGCTTCCCTCTGTTTCAAGTCTGTCTGTTGTAGGCGAACACTCTGTGTCAGTACTCCTCCCCTCCTCCTCCTTTGCCATCAGTGCTTGATCCTCCCTTTTCCTGCGCTCCAACTCCCACTCCACAAAGGTGTCGAAGAGGCTGGGCCAGGCCTCGTCCTCACTGTAATTGCTCAGGTCAGGCCCGATTGCCTGGGTGAAGTTGAGGAACATGTTCCACGTGTCCCTTGAGATGCCCCGAATACTTGAGGGGTTCTCCGATAAGAAGTCCAGCCACTCCTCGAGGATCGCGGGTGAGTCCTGAGTGAAAACCAGGCGCCAAAGGGCAATGGCGATGTCTCGCTGCAGAGAGCGCTGTCCCTCCTCCGCGTCCAAGCCAAACTGGAAGGTAAAGCGGTACAAGTCCTTGAAGTTCTCCTCACCCTGGGCCTCCAGCAGCATGCAGGGGAAACGCGAGTAGATGCCTTTGAGGCTGTCGGCCTGGATGGCCTTACAGCCGTCAACAAACTCCTTCCTAATGCAACAAAAGAATACAGAACCACAAGTCAGAATGATACTGGACCAGTTCACTCAGGATTATGGGACACAAAAACGTTTTGAATGGTACACCCTGATCTGTTTCCATCGTGGGGTGTGCGGGCCAGATGCACAAATTCCATAGTTAATTATGCAGCTACACAGTCTACGTATACAGTGTGACATCATACCAGAGCAACACAGTGTAGCTCGCCAGTAAATTCCACAGAGAACAAGAATGTGACACAGTAAACAAAGAGCGACAATGGAGGACATGCAGCATTCCTTTTTTCTTCTTCTTCTTGGTATTAGGGCTGAGCAAAAAAAACAAACAAAAAACAACTCTGGATTCATATCAAAGTCACGGGCCACGATCGTGATAGTCCCGCATGACTGCGAGCTGTTGGCTCCAATGAAGCTAACAGCTATATCAGAGTCTGCAAATTTGTTCATAGAAACACTTCTACACACAATCTACAAGACAGTTTAGTTTGTTTATGTCCTCCATTGTCATTTCAAAACAACATAACATCACTGTTAGCAAAGACGGCATGGCTGCGGTTCAAGCTGAACTCACATCACCCTCTGCTGGACCACTTAATTACTTTAAAATGTCTGATGGCGATTGTAGGATGAATGCCTCTAAATGAATCGATATAGTAAACCAGCAGCGATACCTAGTGCTACTTGTCTCATGGCTGTTTATCGCAAGAGGAAGACCAGCTTTGTTTGTTTGTTTTGGAAGTGAACGATGATAGTGATGGTTTTCTGTCAACTAATCTCCACCCTGTAAGAGCTGAACTAATGTGGCTGCCTGTTGCACGCCCTACCAAGATGAACTGAACTGTATCACATGGTAGACCCAAGGTGATGGTTGCCAATAAAGATTCTTCAGCAACACTCCACATACTGACCACATCTGTCAATCATTATGTCAAACACCACCCTTTAAATGGTTGTGATAGGGTCAAGCAGGTTCAGATGGAAATCAGTGTGAGTGGGAGGGCAGTCGGACAAATCTACAGAGCAAATAAACACGAGCTCGGCGCCTGTTCTGCTTTTAACAGGCAGAAGCAGCTAAATAACTACTAACTTTTCCAGAAAGCTGCAACAAAGCACTGTGAAGTCACCTCATGTCAACAACAGGGTCTGCGTCTAGTATCATGTCATTACAAGCATGAACTTACAAGGAAGGGACAGCCTTTGTTGTTTAACAAGCTGTCAATGAGTTAAACTTGCATGTAATGCTCAAGCATGTCTTGAACAAATGTGGTGTAATAGACCTCTTTCACAGCAGTTTTTTGTCAACAAGAAATAGTAGGACTTTATCAACATTAATTAGGGTTCCACAATAAAGTGACTGAGAAAAAAAATATACTGTATGGTCATTATGGCACTGCTAAAACAGCAAATCTAATAGTCTTTTGCACAGTACTGTGTATATGCAAACAGTTCATGCTTTCTATGCAAATTTGACAAACGTTATTTTCACTTCAGTGGTGTGGGCATCAACCCAAGCAGATACATACAGTGAGAGTGTTTATGTAGCCCAACAACAATATAAGCTTTCAAAGACAAATGTAATACAATCGAGCTTCAGTAAGCGTCAGTTGACAATGAATCATGTTGGTAAAAACAGGGTGGTATTGTCCCAAAGCCTCTGGATGGAAAACTGCTGAGCTAAAAATCAAGCGGGGGGAGCAGTGGCAAGCGACCCGATCAGCAGGCAATCCTATTCATGTACACTCCGAGTGTGAGTGTAAAGCAGGATATGTTTCCTCTGTGTCCCTACCTGATAGTGAGAAATTGCATGTGCATGTGTGTACAGGAAGAGCTTAACAGTAAAGGTCTGAGGTTTGTAAAGAACTGGACAGCCAAACAGTTCCAAACAGTTCCAAACATCCAAGTCCATTACCAGACAACAAGCTTGTTTGAACAGCGTAACATCCTCTCATATTATTTTTATAGTTAACTTTACCTTTTATTGTTCCTGAGCCATCGTTTAGCCCTTTTTTAATTTTTCTGTTCATATTGCAAACACAGTGCCTGGAACTTAAAGGCTGTATATTTTGATTACCCCTTTATCGAAAGCATTAGCAAAATAATTAAGTTAAATCACACAAGATAACACTTTAGAGGTGTGGTAAAAACTGAATGACTTCAAATGGCTCAGTTTACACTGTATTTTAATTGAGCACGATAAAAGATTTTTAATAGCTAGCGTGTAAACTGTGGCTGGCGTGTAAAAAGGTTAATAGCCAAGGACAATGTGCCATCGAAACACGCCGAGAAAACAAAATAAATGTCGCTTTTTTTAATACGTTTGACTTAAATAGTCAGTTTGCAGACACATTATTACATTAGTTTACCTTGTAAACTTGCACATGGTGGCTGCTTGAAACTTCCAGGCAAGAACAAGCACACGGAACTCTGCTGGGTCCACACACAGGTCGTTGCAAAATCTCTCCATGCCTTCCTCCAAGATGGCATCTTCCTGTTCATCCTTGTAGCAGTAGAAAAGCTCCTCAATGCGCATCAGGGACAGCTTCTCGCCCTCCAGATACTCCTCCTTGCGTGGCTCCCCCATCACTGAGGAAATGACAGGTGTCTCCACTGTAACTTCTAAGGCCTTGGTGCCATTCGACAGCTCGCTGGTGGCTTTGCTGGATGGGGCGTTGGGCTCTTCTTTATGGCCCCCACCACCGCTGCCTTTCTTGTGGTGGGACTTGGAACTGCTCTCCTTGTCTCCACTCTTACTGCCGAGTGAGGACGTTGGATTCTTGCACTTGGTGACACACTGGCCCATGTCGTCCTCCCTGGTCCGTCTTTCCTCCTCCCCTTCAGTCCCCTTCCGAACCACCTAGACACCTCTGCTCTGGCCCGGTGAGACGTCTCAACATACCCCCAGGCCTGAGGTGAAGACCAATTTAACAATGTTATTTACTGACAACTATCATTTCTATTTTCTATATTAGTAGAAAAGTAGGAACAATATAAGGTTGTGGTCAACAAATGATGCTACCTGTGCCAAAATCTGCTACAATCCAGGTCTTGTAGTGCTAGATATAGAAACCCTAAAAGGGTAAAGGAAAAAAAGTCAGTCAATGTGTAGTACACATAATATGCTTACATAGGTACCATAGAACTTAAGTTTCAGGCAATTAAAATGAGTAGAACTGTATTTTCCACAATGATCAAATTTACGATACTTGAATCTAAACATAGAGCATGTAGACAAATGTGCTCTTATCTTTGTTGGGTGTCAAGCATTTGGTTTCACAGAGTTATTATTAAGTTCTGCAGTTGTTATCACACTTCAGCAGAGCGATAAAAAAAAAAAAAGGATCAACCATGGAGCCAGTTGTCAATAAGCACTTTCAGAGTGATTTGTGTTTGAATGTGATTTCCCTTCGGAGTTTGGTTAGAAAAAGATAAAGGGAATAATATCACATGTAATGTCACTGTAGAACTCAAATTGTATCCTCCTAATTTTAACTATATAAAGCAAAATGGAATTAGGTATGAGACTTTATGAGGGAAAATGGCTAATATTATTTACATTTAACAAAGAAAGAAAAATGTCCAGTTTTAGGTTAAGTTCATTCAAAACAGTCTCTTGTGTGTGAATACACTGATTTTAGGAGCAGCCATAAAACACCCAAGTTGATCTAGTGGTTGATAAGTCATGAAGTAGTCAGGTCAGGAGGTTACTTACAACAGGTGTGTCAGATGGCACTGGCCACAGATCGAAGTGTCTCTCTACTCTGCTCCATCACCGCGTCCTTGACATCCACAGTGCTGAAAAGACACATTATTTTGTCACCATAAGCAGAAAGTGATAGCTTCTCATCCACCCACTTGCAGGACTATTTCAGTCAGCATGCTATTAATGTGTAATTTGAGGATACAAGTACAGCACAACATTATTCAATTAATGTACGATTGCAACAACTACGCTCAACTTTAGAAGTGGAAACACATGGTGCACAGTTATTTCCCTTATTTGTCATTCCTTATGCACTTCCTTAGATCTCTGGTTCTGGGTTTACATATCTCACAGCTAAGTGTCCAGTGAAGGTCCTCCCCTAAATTACATCTCATAAAATGTTCTACTGAAACCATGACTAAGACCTACTTCTGAGACCAACTTTTACTTTTTGTGGTGATGACTGATTGTGCAATCCTTAGATTCTTGTCTCACACCATAATCAAAATTAGAAAAAAAAAAAAATCTTATGAGGAGTATCACAGCAAATCCGATGTTTGACTGATGATCAGTGCGCTGGACATGTTGGGGCAAATCTCCCACAGGTGCATTCCAACTAACTTCAGTTAACCAACATCTGACAGAAGTGTGATGGTTTGTGGTCAATTGTCTTTAATTGCTTCACACCACAAGCTAACATGTCAGGTCAACAGTTTGGTATTTATTTCTTTAAATTATTGACACACTCACAAATCAGTTTGGCTTAATCATTAATGGGTGTAGGACAATGCAAACCTATTGTGTCTTGATTATCCAGAACAAAAGATTATTCATTATCATCCCATTCCTAAATAGGGCTTTATCAATACCTATTTCAGGTGGGGCAACATATCAATCTGATGCGATATGATAATCAATATGCCAGGGCAAATATCAATATTTTAATTAACAAATTAAGGCACTCAGCAGTAAACAGTCCCTACCAGTTTCACTCGCCGGGCATCGCTACTTCACGAAACTCAGGTGGCTTTTCAGTCATATAGTTTTCTTCAGTTAGACGGAGACTGTGATGTATCGCTATGATTGTTTTGGACTATATTGATCATCATAGAATCGTATCGTGATTTTATTAATATTGTGGAACGTGTATCATATCTTTGAGTTACCCAGTGATTCCCACCCCACAACACTTTGAGACATGACACACAATTGGTTTATGTTTTAACTCAGGAGCAAAAAATAAATACATCTTTGATTGAATGCCAATTATTACAAAAATGATCAGCATCAACTGTTAAAATGAAGTAAGTAGGGCTGCAACAATTATCCAACTACTAATTGGTTACTAAATGAATCGTCAACTATTTCGAATAATTTGGGTTAGTAGACAAAAGAAGACACCATCATTTCCAGGTTTGTTCAAACACTGATCAACATTTGTCTGACAATTTATGGACAGTACTCGATTAATCGAGAAAATAATCGTTAGTTGCAGCACCAAAATATTACCGGACGACTACAATTTTATCAACTTGTAATTTTCTTTCTTTTTTTTGCAAAGTGGTATGCACAAACACAATCAAGAGAGCTCAACACTACAGGCAACTTCAGTGTTCTGTAATCGTGTCTGTGACAATAACTGACACGTGACAATTGAACCAGTCTCAAACACAGATTATACTGGAAGTGAAGCTGAAATTGTGTCCGCGATACATCGTCGACATCTACATGTAAACCGCTTGGCCCAAGCGACGTCGCCATAGCTAGCTAGCATCAGATCGTTTAACTTAAAGTTAGCTATCTGGCTAAGCTAGGTCTTTCGGTGAAGACACGGGGTGGGGGGGTGGGAAACCACGGCTATTCTTGTGAATAAACTCACCCTTTATGACAACTATACTGTGTGGAAATGATTACACATCACCTCGGGACTGCCAGTGCAAAATTAAGTTGTTAGTCAGTTGAGCAGAGGCAGCGTTAACTGAGTCAAACTCGTCGCGTTAACTCAAGATAGCTAGCCGAATAGCTGTTAGCTGACACAGAAACTTCCAACATTAACGTCACATTCTTCTCCGCGTTAAGAAAGAAGAACAAGTTAAAAAACAATAGTAAATAGATAGCTACCAGAATGTGCCTTAGCATCCATTTTGAATTGTGCTCTGTCTTTGGAGTGAGTTTTAAAGACCCTCCCGGACCACAGCAGCCAGTTTCTTTGTGCTTCCCCCTTCCAGTCATTGAGTGCAGCTACATTATAGGCATTTTTCCTGCATCACTTCCTCCAACAGCTGATCTTCATCTCCGCCGTGGCAACAACACACACAATCTTCTCATTTCAACACATTTGAACAGCACATCACACCCGGATGCAACAATAACGTCAGAAACAATTACAAAAGCGTGTGTTTTGTGGATGACATTTCACAGAGATAATATTTAACACGGGGAAATTAAAAACAAAACAAAAAAAACATTGAATGGCTTTAACTGAACTATAAACAATACATCGTCATTTTTTTGGCCAATAAATAAAAATACCAAACCATTGCAAACTTTGTATGTGATTAAAAAAAAATAAAAAGTAGAATTTATCTTTCTTCCAGCTTCTGCTTACGTCATCAACAGGCGACACATATGTGTGTTCATTTTTCTCCTTCTGCCCTAGCCAGCAACTTCTGGTGATTAACCTCGTCTACAGACTCAGTCGGTAGGTTTAATGTCAGTGCTGTCAGTCACATATAGTTTTAATAATTGGAGTAACATGAATTTAAAGTGGTTAAAATGAATGTGCGTGACAGAATAGGCTGAGGTTTGGGCTTATAGGAAGCTCAAGGAGAGCTAGCATGATTTAAACTGGTAAAGCGAGTAAACACTAGGACTACAACTAACTAATCAGTCGATTATTTTATCGATTAATCGAGTATTCCTTTGTCCATAAAATGTAGGAACATGTTGAAAAATCTTAATCAATGTTTAATAAACTGGGAACTCATGATGTTCTCACATGTCTCCAGTTTTAATACAGATTTTTTTTTTTATCAAATGGAGCAAAGAAACCAGAAAATATTCACATTTAAGAAGCTGAAAATCTGAAAGCTTGTATCAATTGTTAAAAAAACCCCTCTAAAACCGATTTATTGATTATCAAAATAGTTGACAATTAATTTAGTCATCGATTAATCATTGCAGCCGTAGTAAACACACATAGCCAGTATGTACACACGCATCGGTTATGTAACTGTTTAATAATGTAAGCACCACAAAAATTATGTTCCCAGTCAGCCATCAGTCTGATAGCTAAGGTTATGTAAACAGTGGCGTGCACAGACATTTGCAAGGGCAGGGGAAAACATTAAAAGGACACCTCCATAGTGTTTTCTCACTGGGGGGGGCATAAGACAAAAAAAATAACATAAAAGGAATTAGTCCATTGTCTGTAGAATACATTTGTTTTACTCAAGTCTGATCATTTTTATACTCAAAGTCCCCAAATGTGTGCATGTTGCTGCTGCAGAGTAAATGTGCTTTTGCACCGCTACAGTATATATAACATTCTTTCTTAGCCAAATATGTACCTCACCTATGTGTATGTAAAGAATGCTGATGAGATGTGAAACAGCATGAGAGGACACTGAAGAGTTTTAAATGAAAAATGCACCTGTACAGAACCACAAGTTTATCCCTGAACATCAAATTTCTTCTCTGGGGAAAATTTCCCACAGGTATACAGGGACGTTGTTTACAGCACAGCATCACTTTCTATCACAGAGATTGACATTTTCTATATAGCACTGAATATAATTTCCTCTAATTTCCTCTGTCATATGTAGGGAAAGCAGAGAACTTCATAACGGCATCCCTTTTTGGCCCAATTTTTAAAATGTATATTTTGCTTTAAAGGCCACATATGAATGGCAGCCATTAGGGCACATCCTCATGTACTTTAGTGTGCGTCTTATGACATGAGTGTGCATTTTAACATGTAGTGTTTCTGTCCATTAGGGCACCAGTGCATGCCACTGCCAATGCCACTACTACAGATAAGCTCCACAGCCAGTTTGGTTTTAGGGACATCTAGTGGATTACAAAGCTGCAAAAGTGAGCAGCTTTCTAAAGCCAGCCTCCCAGTGACATGAACTTGAATATTTGCAGGTCACCACCAGCTATGTTGTTTTTTGTCTGTCAAATTCTGTCATCATTGGTATTTGGAAGTAGTTCTTTTGAATACAGAAAACTGCATACATCCATCTTCTACCACTTTATCCTCCACATGAGTGTCATGGGGGGAGTACACGGTGGAGTACACGGGTTAAGTTTCAAGGCATTAACTGGTTATGGATAAACAAACCTTTGTGTGTGTTTCCCATATTTTCTGGAAGTATTATCTAAAACTTAAACTACCCGATGAAAGTTTCTAAGAGCAAAAATGTATAATTCATATAAATTGCCAATAATCGGCTGATGCCAATTTAAAAGTAATGTAAAAAACAGCTTGATTAATTTGTCTCTCATTGATTGAGCCTTAATTCAGCGTTACCACTGAAATTTAACAACGCTGTATTGAAGTCATGTCCAAAGTACTGTATCTCAGAAGTTAATCCCATTCTCTCTATGCAAAACTCCTTTAACAATCCTGGAGCGGCTTAAATGTGCTCTCTTTGAGTCTTTACTTTCTGCTCGATGTTGCATAGTGTTGCTTTAAAGATGTAATCCTTCTGAAAATTCAAGCACAGTTATTAAGACGGAAGAAAGAAGTGACCATAAGAAACCAAAGGTACATTGTCATTGTGTTTAATTTCCTCTTTTGTGTCAACACCCATTGTTTCCTCAGATTGTGATCCCAGATGACGCCTTGCACACGCACGACAGTGCTGTCGTTGTACATGCGGGTGTTTCGCATCGCCCGAACCTGGCAGGCACAGAGTGGCTGTGAGACAGAGACTGAGAGAAAATACATACTTCAGGAGGCTCGCTCTCTGTTCAGACAAAACCAGCAGGTGTGTGTGTGTGTGTGTGTGTGTGTGTGTGTGTGAACGACAACACGCTGCTCACAAAAGAATGAAAAGTATTTTTTTTTCTGGAAGAGTGCATGACTAATCTTTTATTCTGGGCGCGCTTTTTTTTCAGCTCACAGACCAGGAGTCAATAAAACGGTGTGTGGAAGAATGTGAGGCGAGGATAGAAATAGGTAAGAGTGGAGGAGAGATGGCGTATGTTGTGCTTGCATAACTCTGGAATGAGTGTGGATAAAAAAGCAAGCCTTTAAAGCTACACTGTTAATCACATGAGAATGTCAGGATATCGTGTGATTTTTTTTTTGGCTTACATAAACACGCTAAAAAAGGTGTGAAGGGCTTAATACAGTGACACATCTGCCAGGTGCTGATGAGGAAAAATCATGTGACTAAGTGAGGGACTGTGTGTCACTGAGTTCACTAACAGAAGTAAACACTGAGCTGACTTTGTCAGTGTTGCTGACTAAAGAAAAGCCACAAAAGCAGAGCCATCAGCACGAGCAGGGTTTTTACCATCAACAGTTCAGGGAAATGTGAACCTGGTGAAATGGCTTATGCAAACACGACTTGTTTGCCCAGTTGTGTTTTTTTGTTAGATCATAAAATAGTCCATTTTAAAATGAATGATATTGGTAATAATGCCTGGCAATATTTTCATCATAGGTCTACATTACAGGAACCCATATCCAAGGGCTGTAAGTTAACATTTATTTTATTCCATATTAGTGGGTATTTTATTAAATAAACCTAATTAAATGATGTTGTTGTGTTTTGTAGACCTACTTACCGCCATTGGGCTTGGCAACTCAGAAGGGCAGGAGGCTGCGGGCACAGCAGCGCCTGAGGAAGCAGGCCAAGCCAATTTACCTACAGTCTCATGACGAGACCTGATGTTCCGTTTCAGCGATGTTCGCGAAGGGTTCAGGTTACCGAGGACAGGGAACAAGAGTGCAGTCACAGGTGCCAGCGCTCGGTGAAGCAGGAATACCTGTCGTTCAGGAAAAAGGCCGTCTTTATCAGCATCATTTATCGCAGAAAAGGAGCGCCATTGAGGCTGTCAGTGTGGTTTGACATTGTTATGTAAAGTTGAGTTTTATTTATTTTTCTGTGCAAATTTTGTTATGAATAAATTCTGATTAATCTGCAGTCTGTCGTCTTAATTCAATTTATTTATTGATGAAGTCACTTGCTTTCAATGCAACATATTTTGATGGCACTCAATAATTCTTTCTTTTCTCAGCATTTACCCTTTTCTATTCTTTAGCTTTTCCACCAGATAGATGGATGGTTTGTTAGTTAGTTAGGTAGGTACGTAGTTATTTAGGTAGGTATTATTTACTACTAAATCACACTAATATAAGGTACAACTATGGCAAAGATTCTGTAGTTATATGGGAAGTTATTGCCAAATATATGCCATAACTACTGTTTCAGTAAAGTTACAGTAAACACCTTTAGATTTACAAGTATTTACTTGTATATAATACTAAAAAGACTGACTGTAAAAACTTATATTCACTTATATTTGACCTTTTACTAAAAAGTAATGTGCTGCAAAAGCATAGTAGCCAGAAATGTAATGTAAATGTGAAAATGTTTCATATTGTGAATAGATAAGACAGATATTTCCAAGAGAGATGTTTAACAAAATGAATCACAACTTCAACGTGTTATTGAAAACATATACACATGAGTCTTGAGTAAAAGACGAGAAAGCTGTATAAACCAGTCCAGGTGAATACAAACTCCTTGACTTATATGATCACAATACAGCAGTGCAATAATACAGTATTTCCTCCCTTTGAAACTCCCGGCTGCACTGTCAGACTTCATCCACCAGGGGTCACACCATTCTTGCATACTGAGTACTGCCGCCTTCCACTCTGCAGTTGAATGAGTTCAGAACCATGACTGTGTTCATCGGTGTGCGTGGACCGCAGGCTTTGCTCAGCATTTGAAGTGCCTGTAACAAAACCTCCCGGGTGACATTAAACACACACTTTAAACACACAAATTCAACTTTTAACCGGAGTTGAGTTGCACAATTTATTTATTTCCATTTCTCGGTGGACTGTGTGACACATCTGCTGACGCGTCAGACTTCAGTGTTTGTCTGATGCACTGTAAACAACACTTGGTTGGAGTGAGGGGTGTTTGCTGCTCTCTGGAGACCACATCGATCAATGAGTGTCCTCACTGTAAGTGACCACTGATGGGAGACGAGCAGCAGCAGCAGCAGCAGCAGCAGACAACTGTCTTTACATTGATGCTGAGCGATGACTCACTCCGTTGCACTCATGCTCAACAATGATTCCTGAGTCATTTCATTCACTTGACCTCTTCCCAGCTCATACACAAAAGTGTGTGAACGGACGTGTTTTCCACATGTTTTCTCTGACTTAAGCACACAGACTGTGAATGAGGTGCACATATTGAGTTATTGTATACGCTGCCAGTGTAGTTTCACACTCTTAATTTGTTGAGTGTATGCTCACTTGCCAGTTTAATAAAAGTGGCACCTGGTGTGGTCTTCTGCTGCCGTAGCCCAATCTGCTTCAAGGTCTCCACGTATTGTGCGCTCCCAGATGGTCTTCCGCACACCTTGGTTGTAACGAGTGGTTATTCACCTTTGACCTCTGGCATTTCTTTTTCAGATCATTGTGAAAATCCCGGTAGATCATTCGCTTCTGAGAAACCATGAGAGAACAACCATGCCACGTTCACAGTCACTGAAATCACATTTCTTCCTCATCCCTTAACCATAATCATGCGTCAGAGAACCACAGACATAACCTTGTAGGGATGTAAAACAATCAATTTGTCGGTGCCTTTACGTGTATGTTAAAAGTCCAATTTTAGCCGGACTAACATACCCGGATAATACGATTCATAGTCCGATTACTCCTGCATGTATACACATCGATTTTCTCATGTATTCCTCAGACTCTGCAAGTTGTCCGGTTGCCTGGCTTAGTCTGACTACTGCCTTAGTCTGACTACTGCCTTAGTCTGACTACTGCGTTGGCTCGATTAAACTGGTGCATGACGATGAGTTGACAATAGTTTGAATGTATGGACATTGATTTATTTTGAAAGGTTACACACTACAGCTTTAAGTATATGAGGATACAAAAGATTATTTACAGCAGAAATGTATTGTATTTTTGGGCAATAGCAGCTAATTACTGGCAATTCTATTGATGTTTTATGTAGAACAAGTTGCTGTCATTTCCATACAAAAATACTGTAACAATGTTTCCTGGCACATTTCTTGCCAGGTATTTCCTATTACGTCAACTAAAAAATGTTTTACAGTGCAACTGTTTGCCCTACAGATCTATTCTTGTACTATTGGATACAAGCGTCTGCTAAATGACATGTAATGGGAAGAATTCTCATTTGAATCAGGTGGTTTATATCACCTAATTACATACCGTGTATCTACAGTGTAATTATTCTTTACATCTCATCTACTTTGTTCCTTCTTGCAGCAACGAGCTGGTTTACCCAAAGATATTGTTATAAGTGGACTATCACTAAACATTTTCACAGTTAAAGTTCAAAGTTATGTTTATCTTTAGTTCATTATTTGTTAAAATAGTTGGATATTTATGTATTAACCCCACATTTATGTCTTGTATTATTTCTACTCTTATATTTTTGCATATTTATGCCTTAAAATGGTCTCTGGTTTGCATCATAAAATATTACAGCTTCGTATTAACATGCTGATACCGATTTCAATGTCCTTACATATGCTTTCAAAATAAAAGCCCGTACAAGGGTATGTGACCCATTTCTGCTGTGACGACACACGCTGAAAACTGGATCATGGGAGGGGGTAAAAAAATGCTTCTTCCCAAAGGTCTGTCACCGGATTCACCGGAGAGGAGTGTTATTATGGTGGTGATGAATAAGCTTCAGCACAGGAAGAATATCACACAGCTCCAAAAAGAGGAGAGTGATCCATCATGGAGCCCCTTCAACCGTGTGTGCATTATTTAGGGGGTTTGGGAGTGAGAAATCAATCCTATATGAACCCAAAGATGGATCTAATGCTGCTTTCTCACATATATACAGACTCGGCTCAGCCGTTACTAAAATGTCAGAGAGTGTCGTCACTGGAAGAGTCATGAGCGCGGCGTCCGACGCGGGAATCAAACTAAACAATGCTGAACTGTATGTGTTATATTAAATATGTGTTCATCTCCAAACATTAAGCAAGGTAATTTCCAAAATATCAATATTTAACAGAGGAGTCTGGTGTATTTAGCGACAGTGCTGCTGAAAGCCGGCAACCGTGAGCCGAATCACAACTGGTTCAGCCGTATTTCAGTTCAGTGACTGTGTTAATCTTTTTAATTAACTGATTCTAATGATTTAATAACACCGGAAACTGCTTTGCTCGTCACTAGTTTGTGTGTTTGTGTTGCGTATAATACAGAACTCTATAGTGAAAAAGCTACACTTTTACCCCTCTTCCAACAACATAAACACATTTTAGCATTTCCAGTATTTTAATTTAACTAATTTCCCCAATCTCATGGTAATGTTATGACTTAATACAACACATTTCTTACCAAGAGCTCCTTGAAGGAGCTATAATACGTTAATTAAAGGTTTATAAATGCAGCTCCTCGTGTTACCCGGTTTAACTGGCCTTAATGCTCTGATGCCGATCACATTATCAGCTGTCCCGACAACACCTGAACCAGTCATTAAATAAATATCAAGCTTGTTTTCACTTTACAAAGCAGCCAAATCGTCGCACAGGATAAATAAAACAACAGTGCTACAGTGCAGAGAATGACTTTTCCATTCTCTTCTTGAATGTACAACGCAAAGCTGTAGCTCTTGATTAGACTGGTGCTGGCGCACTCGTCCTCATCAGCCGTAGTATATATTAATTAAATGGCAATCAAGCAGGATCTAAATACATACATTTCAGCAGGCATGTGGTCTCCTACGCAGATTAAACTCCCACACATGCACTCCACGCGTTCATTTTCCAGTCGCCTTCATGTAAACATAACACTAATGAAGACATTTCACGTGACGTTGTCAATAGATCTCTCCGTCTATGGTGTGTGAGGCGACACCTCGGGTTCATTAGTGCAGAATCAAAAGAAAACAAAAAAAAACAAACCTGTTACATTTGGACTGACACAAGATATTCTTTCATGACTAGGCTGTTAATTGCTTTTCCATGCCGTCTCATCTCCAGCTCCTTTGCTCACTCGCGTCCCACTCACTTTCCCTCTTGGCTTTTTGTTTGGGCTACAAGTGTCACATTGTCTCCGTTTGAGCAGAGTAACTCCTCGCCTGAGGGGTGTGTGTGTGTGTGTGTGAGTTGATACAAGTATGTTACCAGAAAATGACTTTGGTAGAAGTTTGAAGTCACTTTTTTTTATTATATTATATATATTATATATATATTATATTTTTTATTACTTAAGTAAAAGTACTTAAGGTATATGACATTTACTGTACTAAATTTTCTGATATAAAATGTACTTTTAGTAGTAGTTTTAGAACTTTAGTAGTCAGTGTTGTACTTTGTTATTTGTATTTCTAGCAAGTTGTACTTTTATGCTACTACATTTCCTCTAACTACATTTGTTACTCATTACTACCAAATACAATCAGAAGAGTTGGTATTATGGTCTGTATTGCTCAAGGACACATATAGACTAGCAGAGCCAGGAACCCACAACCTTCCAGTTGAGAGACAACTCACCCTACCAGTGAGCCACCATGGCTCAATCCTCACTTTTTTAATACTTTTACTTTTACTTAAGTACATTTTTATATCAGAAAATGACTTTTGATACTCAAGTACAGTAAATATCATCTTGTACTTTTACTTAAGTAATATTATTAAAAATAATGAGTTCAAACTTCAACTAAAGTCATTTTCTAGTAAGATACTTTTAGGTACTTTATACAAGACAGAAAGTAGTGATTGAGAACCACCACTTTAACCACCACTGATGTAATAATATAACAAATCTTTTTGCAATCACCAGAGTCGCCCTCTAGTGGCTATTCAGAATATTCTTACTTCCTGACTGATTTCACCAGGGCAACCAGTCCGGTTTTTTTCATAACTGGTAAATGGTCTCTATTTAGAACTGAAACAATTACTCGATTATTAATCGATTACTAAATTAATCGTCAAATATTTTGATAATCAATTCATCGGTTTGAAGCTTTTTTCATGATTAAAACAAGATTTATGATCGTTTCAGCTTCTTAAATGTGAATATATTCTTCGTTTCTTTGCTCCGCGTAAACAAATAAATCGTTAAAACTGAATCATTTTGGTTTGTGGACAAAAACAAGACATTCAAGAATGTTTTTTGACGTTTTCTGACATTTTATGGACCAAACCATCGCTTGATTTAGCTCTACCTCTATTTATATAACGTTTTCAGTCTTGATGAACACTTTAAAGCTGCCTCTCATAAACAGCCCCCACACACGGGGGCAGAACACCTGTATGACTTTATACCGGTGGTAAACTGAGGGCCACTAGTTTGAGAGTGCTTTAAATCACCTGCTAACCAGAGTCATGTGTGAGCCAGCGCTCGCTCTCTACAGGTGTTTAACAAAGACAGGATGTGCCCGAGGTCCAACTCCAGTGTTGGGTCACAGCACGACTGCTCCTGGGTAACTCGAAGAAGCCATGAAATATTCAGCCGCGGTCCCTTGTCATGACCACAGTATGTAAACAAACATAATGTGTGTCTGTGTGAATGCTCCTGTTAAAACAAAGATTCATCAGTAAAATACTGATGCTGCAGCTTGCTGTGTTTTTTTTAGGACATCTTTTCTGCTGAATTTGCACCCTCATTTTAACATTTCTGATCATTTAATTTTTCTCTCTCTCTCCCCCCTCAACTTTTAACTTATGTGTGCATTAACACACTGCAGTGAAAGGATATTAAAGTGATCAAACACAATAATTGTTTCTTTTATTTGCGGTGGACGGACACGAAGGTGGACGGAAAACTCATTAAAGGGGGAGCGGATGAATAATGGAGAAGGGTGTGTTGGTGCGAGCTTAGTTTACATCTTCGCTGGACGGAGAGCGGTTGTTGCTCTTCAGGGGGGTGGGATGTGGGTTCGGGGTAGGTGGAGGAGACGGAGATAAAGCGAGACAGGAGGGAGAGGAGGAGGAGGAGGAGGCTGGCAGGGCTCAGTGCCTCAGACTTGGCACGGTGCAAGTGAGGAGACAGCTTCACTGAAAGGCATCGGCAGCGACAGCCTCATCAGGCAAAAATGGAAAAAAGAGTAGCCGGCCAGAAAGTGAGCTGCAGGGAGGCAGCGATAGCATGACCATTGGCTGCACACTACAAGAAACAAGGGTTGTATGACAGAGTATTAGTGCCACGCATGATGAAAAACATTCTTATTTTGCCATAACGACCTAAACTTTAATCTCCACATGAGATTTAACGAGATTTAAGTCATATATTGTGATATTTATGCTCGCCTAATAAACAGAGACAGAGACAGCTAAAAGTAGCCGTTGACTTCAAAAAGTACTGAAAGTTCTTATTATCTGAAAATCCGGGGTTATGAAAAGACATTTCATAACACTTTTATTTGCTTATATATGAAGGCGCACATTTGTACTGTGTCCTGTTTTTAGAGGCTCTATTCATTTTGGTCCAGCATTTTATTTTTATTTTTTTAATTATTTTTTTCTCTACCCAGCATTGGCTCAGTGAACACTTGAGTAGGCAAAGCTAAAATAAACCTTTCTCTTCTACTTGGCCTGATTTTCATTATTTTATTATTAGCAGAGGCAGCTAAATGTAGCATAGGAATAATAAAACAGAAAGATGTGGCTACATGTTGTGTATCACTGTCGCATTCCATTTAGAGAGATGACAGACTGATGTGTGATGTGGAAATATGACTTGTGGATTGTTGTCTCGAGGAATGCATCAGTTTTGGTTTAAGGAGGAGAAGAAAATCACAATTGTTGACGCTATCATGTCACGATAATCACAATAAATCTAAATCACAACGCAAATCCAATCAGCTACACCCCCTAGTGCAGAGATCAGCAAGTAAATGTGGTCGAGGGCCAATTTTTTTTTGTAAGCAATTAAATATTTTGGGCCAAAACATCGTCACATCTTCATCAGACAAAACTGCCTTCAAACGTCTTCAGTCAGAAACCAACAAAGAACCCACGTTTGCTGCCTTAAGCGAACAATAATGTGTATGTTGTCTTTAAATCAGACACATGCGTGTGTGAGATACAGTATGTACCCACACTGTAAATATTTATTACTGCTACTACAACTTCTTCTTCTTTGAGCCTTACATATGCATAAGTAGTTATTTGATGGACATTTACTCCCCAAAACTGGCCAGTCACTGATACTGGCGGGCCAGTTTTGGCCCACGGGCCACCAATTGCTGACCACTGGCCTATATTGCCATGCAGTGTTTCTGGTCCTTGACTGTCAGAGTTTGTCTGCATAACCTTTTTAGCTTAGCGTCTTTTCCAAATCCATTTCATATTTCTAGTCTATTTGTGTTTCATAGTGTGATTTTATTGTCTTTGTAATAAACAAGCGATACAAACAAGGTATAAAGAGCACAGCTGAGACCACAACAGCTGTCACTGCTGCTGCTTCATTAAGGGTGTCTTGTGTACTTAATAAAGTGACCTTTAAATGTGCTCAAGGACGCACTCAACCCCCCCCCCCCGAATCTCTTAGATGTCTATTTTTATTCTATGTGGAAAAAAAAAGAAAAAAGAAAAACACGATTCACAAACTTAACATTAGACGAGCACATCACTGTCTTGTCTCTCGTAACAAGGCATATGTAAAGGATGTGCAAAAGCTCACACCTCAAGACCTGTGATTATTCATTTTCACTTCTCACATGCTTGCAGACACCTCAGAGGAGGAGGAGGAGGAAGCGGGGCGAGGCAGGAGGAGCCGCGGCGACCGAGCAGCGCAGTACATTAAGCAACATTAATTTAGTGTGGGAGAGCGTGCACCGATCTGTGGTTTCCATGTACCTGTTTTTATGCCTGGTTGTGTAACAGTCAGTCATTACTCGCCATGTGCCGCGCTCCTGTCAGTCCCCAGTCCCGGCGAAAACAGGACATTATCACGATGGAGACTCTTTATTCTCCGGAGGAGATTCCAGCTCTGGTTACCACATAAAGCATGCAACGCTGGGCACCTGAAAGCCAACACCTGCAGCCACCTACAAACAAGTCGGATTCATTTGTCACTTTCACCACACGACTGTGCTCATACTGTCAGAGTGCGCTCTCTGCTACACATGCAGCCTGTTCTCTGCCTTAAGGAACAGTCTGATAGCAACATACTTTAATTTTCCCTGACAGCTGCAAACAGATGGTGTTGATCATGTGATAGATGTGTTGGGAAAATTCAACAGAAGAAAAATCCAGCTCACATGCAGGAGGAATTAAACGTCATGTGACATAGCAGTGTGATGCTAGGGAATCACAAATGTCGCACTGACCCTTTAACACAGAGCGTGTCGCTGACAACACGTTTGATTGCTGACTACTGATTAGATATTTGCAGCTGTACATAATAAAGTGGCTGATGTGTATATTTATTACCTGGATCCAAGGGAGGAGGAAACATGACTTATTTATTCGCCTCTTTACTCAACAGAAGCAGACCGCTTTCCTTTTTGTCAATGCTGAGTTTTTGTCTCTTTTGCATTTCTCACAATAAAGTGGGACAACAGGTGCAAACTCACAGAATGACTGTGGCAGAGACGCGGTTGGTTTCGCGGCTGATGCAGCACAGGTAACCGGGTCAGAAACAATGCGCTCAGAGGGGCAGATGATTCACGTTGTCGAGTGTGACTGCACGGGCAGCACAGGAGAGTAGAGACACAAGCGTGGTTGAGAAAACACTCACGATGAGTAGGAAGACCAATAACACACATCTCTGCTTTTCAATCACAATCAGAGTCCTCTTCGCTGCAGTGAGAGCGGCCGTGTGTTGAATCTACACTGCAGATTAACATTCAAATACAGTATTTTGTTGAATTTAGTTTAAGATACCTGCAACAGGCAGGGTTGTTTGTGGTGAGAAAAAGGGTGAAGCCGTCACAAACACATGAATAGATAGAAAAGTAAATGAAAAGCTTGTATTTATATAGCACAAAATTCTACAGCTTTGACTAATTTGCCCAAACGCAGAGGGTTTGTCGTGTCAAATGTGTCAAATGACGCGTTTTTCAGGTCGGTACGACAAACCCGATTGGACGAGTTCGCTCATTAACGTAGGGTGCAAATTGCCGAAATGGTTCTATAGAGCCCTTGAGCAACGCATGGGTCTGGGAACTGTGCCAGACCTGACCTCCATGCCAAGCTTCAAGTGTTTGTATACACGTTAACTGCCTCAAAAATGGCCACAAAGCCATGGACATAATAATAATCTGAAGGAATAACGATAGGTTCCCTCGCACAAATTCGTGCCAGGAGACGCTGAATCATTAGCAGCAGCGGCAGAAAATCAGACATTAACTGATATCAACATGCGGAAAGTTCTTAAGAGTAATTAGTGCACGGCTCACAGCCGGACCACAGAGGTCACAGGGACGGTCGGCTGACCTAGATTACTAAAAATACCCCCAGCAGCACTTAATTAGTTGAGTAATGTGATTATATTGGTTGATTTGAAGGGGAAAGAGAGAGGTTGGAGTGGAGGGGGAGGAGGAGGAGGAGGAGGAAGAGGAGGAGGAGGACGAAGCTGCTGTGAGGTTATCACAGATTCTTCTACTTCTGAATAAGTCAGTAAATGAAAATGAAAAAAAGTTGATGGTTGATGATAAACTGTCAATCTTAATAAAATGGTATCATCATGGTGGGATTACACGTACAGAGCACTGGTTTTCCCTCACAGTCGCATCGTTCAGTCAGACATAAAAAAAACAAAAACATGATCAGTATTACAGCAACAGTATTAGATGCATTTTTTTCTGATATGTCTGCTTGAAACAGCATTTTGCCGTTGGCAAAATTAGCCGGCATCCATAAAAATACAACAGGCGTCAAGGCAGCAGATGGCCAATGTGGGCAATCTGTAATTAAAAAAAACAAAAAAAAAAACTGATCATGATAAATTATGCTTTTGTGCAGGTTTTTTTTGGCCCACTTCTATCACTGCTGTTACAGCTACTGCTCTCTGTTCCACCTGATATACATTAAAGGTTCAATTAAATCCATCACTGTGGCTCAAACCTCCAGTCAGACCTGGTCCCATTAAAATGCAGAGTTTAATCAAGCTAAGGCCGTAGTCTGACTAAGACAGGCAATCGGACAGCTTGCTGAGTCCCAGTATACGTGCAGAGGAGAAAAAACATTTATTGGTCTGACGCCGCCTCTGTAGGTGGCGCTGTATCTCCCTATAAGTTAGTTAGTGCGTATGGAATCAGCTTCCTGTTGACCTTTAAGTCATAGACTCCAGTCCGACTAAGCGTATACATGCAGGAGTAATCGGACTATAATCGGACTATATCGATTATATATACTGTATATAAGACTAGCTCGATTTAAGTCGGACTAACATGTTTATATGACATTAAGAAACCAAATTATTGTCTTAGTCTGACTAAAATTGGACTTTTAAGTGTTTTTTGTTTAGCTTTAATTTACATTTACTCGTACATATACTGTATCTCTAATTTCATTTTAAAATCTGAGCTAACAAGACCGTAGAACCCGGTTGCTAGAACAGTCGTCTTTGTACAGTCTATGAAATAAGCTTCCTGAATATCTGGGCTCTTTTAAAAACTTCCAGCTCATTTAATCCAGGCTTTTATTTATATTTAATTATTATTTCTTCACTTTTAACTTTCAAATTTAACTTGAACTGTTTTTTTTTTTTAAATTATTCTTGGCGTCTTTGTCGTGCCTGAATGGAGCCATATTATGCATAAAGTCGCTTTGTCTTTGCATATAACCAAATACTGAATGTCCTGTTTACTGTTAGTTTGGAGCTGTCACTTCTTTGACAGTGCAGCGATTATTACTTTGCTGGATGGTGCTGCGGTTTATAAAAGCACGGAGCACTTTATTATTCCTCGGGGACGACGCGTGAACAAACACAATGTGACACCCACCAAGGAAATACACAATGAAGTGAGACGGTTAATTGCAAATCCCATAACAACTCCTTCAATACCAGAAACGACTGCCACATGCTGTTTACAAGCAAGTACAAGTACTTAATCTAGATTACGCTGTGTGGTTATTCCTCCAAGAACATGCCGCACAAATGTATGCATTTGTCTTATAGTGAACACACAATTTAAAGGCACTGTCAGACAGAGGACAATTATATTCACAAATAATAATACAAACCTATAAATAATGCAAAACCAAGCCTGAGAGCAACGTTTTAGATAATTATGCACTTTCTTAAAGGTTGTAAGGTGGAAAAAGTGAGGAAATGCACAGTGTTGTGTAAGACTTCCCCACTTGTAATGTAAGCGAAAGTACCAATGTTGAAGTAAAAATTGCCAGAGCGCAAGAATAAGTGTATGCGTGTGAGATCGGACATGATGTCCCACTCCTGCAGATCATCTTAATGCAGCTCCCATTACACAGATGATTCCATGTTCCCTGGTAGAAAAGGCCGGGACCCAGACAGAAGAATTACATCATCCTTACATAAATATAAATGTACCATACTATATGTACTATTATAATAGAGATTTCATTTATCATAAATATTCTATGAAAGAGTATTAGGGCCACATGTAAAAATAAATAAATAAATAAAGCAGCATGAATTCTGAGAAATTTTGACCACATGTAAAACCCCCAAAAATGAAAGAATGAAAGAAAAAAAAATCCCCAGCAGAATTATGACTTTTTTCAGCCACGTGTAAAAAAAGAAGAAGTAATTAGCCCGTGACTACTTCCGGTCCAGTGAGCTGTCGCTCCAAAACTCAATAGCCAATCAGCAGGCGGCGCAAAGAAAAAACCATGGCGCAAAAAACAAGTGAATTTATTGTCTGAAATTCTATTATGACCATAGACCCCACTTAGTAGGAGGATGAAGCCTTGGTCTACAGTTCACTTGGTGGTGGTTAACCTACATCTCTTAGAGAGTCTCCCACAGAGCCTCTCTTGTGACTGGGTGTGAACCTGCTGCATTCAGCCGAGGCTTCCATGCGTTCAGGAGTCAAGAGTGTGCAATTAAATGTTCTGGAGTGAGAGATTTTTCAGCTGAGAAAAGCCCAGAGTAAGCACAGAGTGTCTTTTGGCTGTGTTGCTTCATGGTCTCTCGAGGCCCCTGTCTGTCTGTCTGTCTGTCTGTCTGTCTGTCTGTCTGTCGGTAACGATGATGCCTTTAACACATCTGTGATGGATTTCCAAAAAGTGACCTTTGTGGTCACTGTTGTGTTTGGATGAAACGGTGCCTGCTAACACCACCTGCTGCTTTTGGGTTGTGGGGATGAATGATAGTCACTTTGCTATTTTGGGCCAGACTGAAATATCCCTGGTCCTTAAAATATTTAAATGCAGACACTCTGCAGAGAATGAAGCCCGTTATGATCGTTGATGTTTGTGGTTGAAATGCACTTTTAACTATTTAAACTATTGGATGGATTGACGTGAGTGGGGAGAATTTCCCTGAGAATAAACAGTAGAAATGAAGATATGCTGAGCATCGTAAACATTTGACCTACAAACATCACAATGCTAGTATTGGTCTACATTAAGTACAGTAGCAATGTGGTAGCATTATACTAATCTTATTTCTTATGCAGCTTTGTATTATTTATAATTATATTATAATAATTCCATAATTACTTTTTTCTCAGCATTCTGAGAAACAAAAAACAATCTAACAAAAAATTCTGTTCATTGCAAACAAAAAGTGCACTTTCAAACAAATAAAATACAATATTTTTGAATGATTAAAATCCATATTTTATTTGCAATTTGTGCATTTTGATTTCGTGCTGTTCTTAAAAAGTGTTGCTTGCTTCGTGACAAGACACAAATCTAATTCCATACCCAGTCAAATGGTCTGTATTTTTCTCGTCTCAAAGCTGCTTTTACGCTACAGTTTTGCCAACACGCTGCCGGCACAACGTGGGGTTCACTAGTGAACTAGCACAGCTGGGAATGGAACCTACAACCTTCCAGTTGAGCTTAAAATGAGCTTAAAATGATGCTGAATGAATTTATAAATCACAAAAATGGAAACGACATTGCAATAAATCAAGTCTCCTAAAAACATCATTCAATATGTTATTACTCCTCATACTAATGAGTAATGGAATAAAGTGTTTGATGACAACTGTCCATCCATCAGAAACACACCCTCCCTGTGAGGTTGTCAGCGGGGGTGGAGGTGAAACACAATCCAGGAGGATAGAGTGTTTGGAGGCGATAAAGCAGCCCAGGCGATGGCGCTCGGTGGACGGTCAGAGACCGGTTATCAGGGTGCCACCGTGGCTGCCACCGCACCAGCTTCCTTACCGGCCAATTACAGTAATTAGAGGATTGTTTCCAGTCGTTGAAAGATTAAAACGCTCAGTTTCCTGGCTGCTAAGACCGCTTTTGCTGGACATGTTTCAGTATCAGTGTGCGTTGTGAAATTGTTTTTAACAGTGTGTGGAACGCATCCAATGCAACATGCAGCCTTTCCTTCTATTATATTTATACAATATATAAAAACTGAGGAGCTATGTTTCCTCTGATGAGCACAGAAAATGATGTTTCTGGAAAGGCACCACTCTCTGTGTATCAATACAAATGCTTTAGAGAACGTATGAGTAGAAATTATAGTGAGAAAGAAAAGATTCTTCTTTATTTGCAAAGTAAGCTTCACTTATGTAGCGGCACCAGATGGCTGTCTACCTAAAGCAAGTACATATCGTTACTTACTAGTCTAAGTAAGGCAGGGTTTCTCATTCCTGGTCCCAGGGCCCTGCATGCTTTAGATGCTTCCCTGCTCCAACACACCTGATTCAAATGGTCAGCTCGTCAGCGAGCTCTGCAGTGTGTGTGAACCAGGATTGAGAAACCCTGGTCTGAGGTTGGGATGGGACGACACCACTTTTGTGCACAATACTGATACCGATATCACAAAATCGAGTATCTACCGATACTGAGCATTTATGAACGTATGACGCTGTTAACAACACATTGGTGCTGAGCCATTTCAAAGACATCAAAGTCTCCTCACTGTGTAACAAATAGTGTTCTCCCAAAAACATTTACATTTGTATCTGTCCGATATCCGATCCAGTGATTTTGACCAGTATCGTACCGATACCGATTCCCATCCCCAGTCTAGGGCTTTTTTTTTTTTTTTCATTTAAAAGTAATTAGTAGACACCAATACAAACACACCTATGGGTAATATATAACATTTCTGCCAATAAACATTTAATGAATTAGCTGTAGGCTGAATCTCCATAGTAATGTGTTTTAACCTGTTTCCATCATGGTACAGTTCGGATTGCCACAATTTGGAATGGTAAAGCCCTCGGTCGGGCTAGCGTTTTGACAGTAACAGTAACTTTTCTTGGTAGACACTGCGTTGTGCGTTGTGCACGATGGCGAACAACGACATTGACATTTTTTCTACTTGATTTGTGGCTGTTTGTCCCAACAAGACGTCAAGCTTTGTATGACAATAGCCTGCGAGCGTTAAAGAAACACCAGTCACAAGGGCGTGGCGCTTTTCTGTCGCCCCATCAGCTGACTGTCCTGTTTCTAGCTCCACCCGTACCGGACTATACCATTCCCTTGGTACCTCAAGGAAAGGGTATTAAAAAATGGAACGGTTGGGGCCAGTTATTTTGGTACTATTCCTAATGGAAATGCAAAAAAACCCCACATGCCGTACCAAACCGAACCGCTCCACTCCGTTTCCTCACACTTATCAAGTCGGCTTAACTGATAAAATGTGAACTCTAATGACAGACACTTCATGATAGCACAGGCTCTAACTGTCATGCATTAATGACCGAGGCTGCTGAGGTTACCGTGCAGTGCTTTCGGCACAGCCACTCGAGCTCCTGTGTGTGTGGAAAATGAGCCAGAAATAAAACAAAATGAGAGCATGAAGCAAAACCACTTGGGACCCCCTCCTGTCCTGTCCTCTCACCGTGCTTTTGCCTCGCGGTAGCGCTGATGCAACACACTGACTGAACAATCCTGCAGCCCTGCATAGACGCACACTGCTGCTGATGCTGCTGCTGCTCGGTAACACCTTTACACACAAAGATGACATTTGCATATTGACAGAGAGTTCACGTTCTTTTGTGAAAGCGGAGGTTTAAAGAAAAGCTGGATAAAGAAAGCTATAAAAAGGATTCAGGAAATACAGCTGATGGCAATTTTGAAAACACTTCTTCACACAGAAAGATAAACATAAATGTTACTTTCCAGGAAAAACAGATATGTCCACAATTTAAAAAGAAAGATGTATGATGCAGTAACATTGGTAGAATTCTCAATATCAATTATTTAGTTTAAATAAAACAAGTTAAATGTGAATATTTTCTGGCTTCTTTGCTCCATTTGACAAAGAAATCATTAAAACTGAACAAAGGTTGGTTTGTGGACAAAATAAAACATCGGAGAACATCATCATTTCCAACATTTTTCAACATTTTCTGACATTTTATGGGAAATATATTATAAGGAGGACTTTTGGTGCCTTCAAACAGGATGTCTCGACTATCACATACTTGGAATAAAAATGCAAAGAATGAACACAGAGGGGGTTAAAAAAGACAATTCTGATCCCCATATTACTGAAAACATATTAATGTAACATCTATTTTTGAAGACATCTGGAAAAATGACACAACTCATGAACTCTGAGCCCACTTTTTTCACATTGTTTAGACTGAAATCCACTGTCAACCCTCTAGGAGACTGGTAATGCATGACTTAATGACCAAGAAGTAAGGTTTATAATCCATAAAAAACCAGCTGTGAGAGTTGTGAGAGTGTGGCGTCAGTTTGTCCGATGTGTGACCGGATGACAGAGTTTAGAAAAGGTGAGGTCGAGTTACAGGTGAGACAAAACCTCCGAGGGTGTTCGTTCTCTCCCTCTCTCCTCCTGCTCTTACTGACGTGTGCATTGTCGGGTTAATAAGAAGCTTCTCCCCATGCGTCGGTGTAATAGAGAAGACCGCTCGCTGTCAGTTTGCACCTCTTCTTTCATACTGCTGCTGCTGCTGCTGCTGCTGCTGCTGCTGCTGCTGCTGCTGCTGCTGCTGCTGCTGCTGCTGCTGCTCTGACCCTAACGGTGACACGAGCACTCACTCAGGAGGCTCTTTGCCATAATGAGCAACACCTCAACCATCGTCACTGGTATGAGCGCTCAGACTTTAAAGTAAAGCTCAATGTTACACAAGTTTGGGTTTTGAAATGAAACTTTATTCCCTTGAATGAATGAAGAGGGCCCGACTCTTGCTGCATATTATAGTTACTATATCAGTTCTACCTCATTAAAGTGACACTGACGTCACCCAAAAGAATCCAACTTCCCTTTTTGAAACCTGAAGATTTGGCAAAAGATAGTTCACGGCAAGGATTATCATAGTTAACGAAATAACGAAAAAATAAAAAAAAACATTTTCATTAACTGATAATAACTAAAACAAACTAAAATTGTAGTGAAAATGTGCTTAGTTTCTTCGTCTTTGGGTTCATATATGAAGGGTATTTTTTTTCGGCAAATTTTGAAAGGTTGTATTTTAAAATAAATGAAATGTTTTCAATTTGTTTTTGCTTACAATGCGGAACATACGGTTATGTTAAGTTAAACATGACATTCGTTATGTACAGTAGTTACTTGGGTTGAGTTGGTTCATCGAAGTGAATTAAACCTCTAGTCTTTTAATGGGTTTATTTAAAATGTTCTCATGTTTTTCCTCATGAGGGTTATTTATTATTATTTATGTTATGTTCATGTGTGTTTTTAGTCTGTTGTGATGTGATGATGATGCACATTTTGCACTTCAGTCTACTTTCCTGTAGACTTTTATATTTGATTCAGGGATGGTTATTGATCTGTCTAATAAACTTTTAAAATGGCATCTTTTGCCGGGTTTTATGACCTGGCAAATACTAAAACGAATAAAAACAAAATTTTACAAAAAATAAAAACAAAATAGCAAACCCACTCTAAAAACTAATTAAAATGAACTAATTTTAAAAACAAAAAGTCAAAACTAAATAAAAACGTCAACTGCAACAAGGCTCTTACTGGACGATACCAGCCGTTAATGACACTGGTGTCCATGTGCTGTGGATCGTATATTTTCCTCTAAACAGGTTACATCATCTACAAAATTGTCATCATGTGCTATTAAAGAAGACCGTTAACTAGCAATTGAAACGTCAACACAAGTCGTGTTGTAAATCAAGTGCGAACAGGTTAATTTTAGTCTGCTATTCAAAACAAGATATTTTTGTAACCAGTGAAGTCGCCCCCTGTTGGCTTTTCAATATTTATTTAGCATCAACCAGAAAAACCAGAAGACTATGTCTGCATGACTATGAATTAGCTGAGCTGAGCATTCATTATTATATTAAGAAACCTAATTTTAACACCAGCTAAAACAGCAAATCACTAAATAAGCTGAGAACGACTGTTTTTTTGCACGATGTGATTAAAATGAGTTCTGGTTGAAAATGATTGACTGATAAGAATCTGTGGGGGTTTGCCTCCTCTCTCTCTCCCAGCGCCCGTGTAATTCCCCACGACTAAAATAAGGGCTGACTTTTAATTATTTCACACAGCCTCAGTCTATTTCTCACTTCTGGTCCACACTCCCACAGTGAGAGGTGTTAAAGAGGGACAGCAACTCAAAAAGCTCAATTCTGAGCGCAGCCAACAAGTGAATCTCACCGGATTATCTCAGGGTCAGCGACGACCCAGGTAGATGCAGAACAGTCAGAATTTCACTCACTATCAATTAAAAATAGAAGTTACAGCAGCACAGTTCATCCATGTCAATAATCCTAGCAGGCTAAAAATTGCTGAACATCCTTTCCTTCGCCAGCAATCCCTTCAAATCCAGCCTCTGTGGAAAACAATGGGTGAAATGCTCGGCCACTGAGCACAGCTATTGAATATCTTGCTGCAGGGTCGGATGCAGTGAATTAGAGTAAAGCCTTGGTGGATGATAGAGCTGACACAACAGCGCTGCTATCACCGTGCTATCAGCTCCTGCCACGCAACACTGCCACTGAACAATGTATACTATCACACTTATGGCATTTTTTCCACTATATAGTACCGCCTCACCTCGCCTCGCCTCGCCTCAGCTCAACTCTACACAGTTTGGTTGGTTTTCCATTACAATGTAGTACCTACTCAACGTGGGCGGGGTCATCCCTGCATTAAACTGCGGGGACTTTGTTTTATACACGACACAAACAAACGAGTGACTTCTAAAGCGGTTGTTTTCGATGTTAATGAATCATTAGAATCGGTTCATTAAAAAAGATTTGTTCAGTTCTTCCTCCATGACCGGAGCACAGGCAAATACAGCCGTGGCAGGGTTAGCGACTTTATGTTGTGTTTCCACCGGCTCGGTACGGCACGCTTAAGTTGCGTTTACACTAGCATACTTACAATATTGCTTTTTTTAGTGCCTGCTCTGAGGCGATACTATGCGTGACGTCACCGGTGATTGGTCAGAGTGCCGTCACAGGAAGAGACGTCCAAACAAGCCGAACAATGCCGAATTGTAGATCAGTTAAAAAGACTTAACAATCCTGAAAAATGTGGGTTAATCTCCAACAATTACCAGGGAAATGTCTAAAATATCAATATTTAACAGAGGAGTCTGGTGTATGATCGCGAGCGGCCTCACAAACCCTGAGTGTGTTGTTACGTGCCCACCAGTGACATGTGGTCCTGTTAGTGTAACTGTTAGCAAAGATGGCGGACACTGTTTACATTCTGGGAATGAGGACCCGCCCCCCTACGAGTGGCAGTTTCAAGCCTCGGACAAAGGTTCAGACCAAGTGTCATTGGTGGGCATTCCTTTAAAAACATAATTTTTCTAAGCCATATACAGTATTTTGTACATTTATAGACTGAACTGTTACTTCCTAAATCACTTCATTTAATAATACATTTAAAGTTACTTATCTTTTGACTTTTCAGTGTGATGGTTGGTGAAAGACTCAAAACCCATCTAAATAAACATGATACTGGCATGCCCTCTTTATTACAGCACTCGCGTGTAAGTGATAGTATAGTAGCTCAGTTTTATAAACAGTATCTCACGGCTCTTTCCAAAAAGGCCCCAAACCAGCAAGGACTAAGTGGCATTCCACCATATGCCTGCACAAAACCACCATATGCTGCACTGGGTAATTCATTTATCCGAGGCCACAGGGCCTTCCCCCCCCCCAGTATCTCCACATACTCGTCATATTTCAACACACTTTTGAGCCTTTGTTCCACCTTCCAGAGCGGCTTTGGCATTTCTGTGTATAATCATATGTGATGTAATCTTTGGCTCCTGAAAGCTCGCAGCCACTTAGTGCAAGTCTGTAGATTCTGTCATGTATCTAATTTAGCAACATTACAGATGAAGCCGTGTAGGTGTGACAGCGACTGCTAGTGTGAAGGAGCTTTTATAGAGAGAGCGAGAGCAGAGCAGACAGTGAGGAAGCACTACAGAGCGGCTGCTTGGAAATAACGGGGTCTGTGGTGCCACTTAGAAAAAAAAAGGGTCAGCTGCTGGTAAGTTAGGGTAAAATTAGGGCTTCGCTGGGCTCGGCTGTGAGAAATCGACAGATGGAGGATGGGCTCCCAGGGAGCCAGGCCTGCTACAAATAGCCCACTGTGCAGTGCACACACACACACACACACACAATCTCCTGTATGCAAATACATAGCTCAAAAAGAGACGTTATAACGAAGTTGAAAATAACTTCATGAAATATTCAACTTTCACATTAACACGTTAAGACTTTAATTAAGCTTTGGGCAGCGAGGCACATCATTGGCTCTGCTCTCCGTGATTTATGATGAATGCGATCCGAGTCTTGACCTGGTTTCGTTTAGTCGTGTCTGACGTCCGGTCCTGAGCACAATGACGCGACCGCCCCAGTGTGAGGAACATCCACCGGAACTGACCAATCACATCACAGCTGGACCATCAAGGTTAAAGGAACAGCTACACTGGGGAAAGGGAGCTCTTCACTGCTCTGCCTGTCCCCGACACTGTTTAATGAAGTTTGTGTGCCATGTCTGGCAGTTGCATCATAGTTTTCATTTAGTTCACAGGGAACAAGAGTCTGCGTCAGTCTAGCGATGGAGTACTTTTTTTGCACTTCATGCCAGTAGCTGCGATTTCTGAAAAGGAAGTTTGTCGTCATTTGTATATCCTTGTATTTTTGAGCACTAGTTTTTACTTGTGTGGTTATCAGTGGATCTCCATGCACAGGCTCAAGCAGATTATTGTCTTCTCAAACTGGATAGTGTTCACCACGCAGCGCTGAGATTACAAAAACAAAAACCTGGGTATTATTCCTTTCTATTTGTCTTGTCTTGTAACAAGGAAACATGGAACGTCACAATCTCCGTTCCATGATTGCTTTGCAATTTCTCGTCCCCAAAGTACAACCTCAACTGGAC
The DNA here is from genome assembly GCF_958295425.1 of Solea solea. Classification (NCBI taxonomy): domain Eukaryota; kingdom Metazoa; phylum Chordata; class Actinopteri; order Pleuronectiformes; family Soleidae; genus Solea; species Solea solea. Next base: position 2,915,904 of record NC_081154.1, read on the forward strand.
TAGAAAGCGTTTCGATTTTCACAGTACAAATACTTCCATACTGTACTTTACTTTGTTATTTATGTCTCACAATTTTTACTTTTACTTCACTAAATTTCCTCTAACTATCTTTGTTACTCATTACTACCAAATAAAATCAGAATGAGAAGAATAGTTGGTACTTTTATACTCATTCACACACTTCAACATATAGACTAGCAGAGCCAGGAATTGAACCCACAACCTCACTTTGCTCACTTTTTTATACTTTTTTTTACCTCTAAAACTGAAGTACATTTTATATCAGAAAATGACTTTTGATACTTAAGTACAGTAAATGTCATCTCATACTTTAAGACTTTTACTTAAAGTACTAAAAATAAAGTCATTTTCTGGTAAGATACTGATACTTTTACTCAAGTATCACCTTTTATGTACTTTTTAGTACTGGATTTCCGGCGCCTCATGCATGGAACAAATTACATCTTTTTATCTGAACTTAATTTTAAGTTGTTTGTTGTTAGTAATGTAATTCAGCTGCTGCCCAGGTCTCACTTGGAAAAGAGATATTTTGATCTCAATGGCACCAAAATGGTTAAATAAAAGAAAAGAATGGTTACTGGTTACTTCTTCTTCAGATACAATGCGAATGTGCTCCCATTCATCCACGTTTGAACCTCTTGGACCACTGTGGAAACAGTGAAACGATGAAATTAAAGTGGACCCTTGTGAACGTAAGCAGACATACGGACACAGAAGGTCAAGGAGAAACACACGGAAATACCCATCACCCGACATCCTGGCATGTACTACGTCAGGGGATAAAAATAAACTATGATGTTGCTCCTTGACCCTGTTTTTACAAATAGTATGAAATGTAAATGTACTTTCCCCTGAACGTAAAGGAAGAGAGAGGCAAGAGCATTTGATCACAGCGGTGTCGGCGTGTCGTTTGGGTGAAGGCAGAGGTCAGGGTCAGCAGAGGGAGAAGGCAGCTACGGGGGACACTGGATCCTGAGCCGATTAATTCTCCCACCCCCAGAGTATCGATGGAGAGGCAGACAGGAGCGTTTTCAGCAAGCTGTCAAGGTGAGGACACGTTGAACTGTGCACGCACAAACCGCCGCCCCCAGCATCGCAACCACACAGACCATTAGCTAATGAAACTTCTGTTAACGGGTCGGAGTTTTGGTCAAGGTAATTTGTTATGGAAACATTCTTTAAAAGTATTAAACTTACATTCAAACAGTGGTCAAAAATTAGATACAGGGTTCTTTTGTTGTAAACCCTTGGATAATTGTAATAAAAATAAAATTGCAGCTCAAATTTAGGGCTGCAACTAATGCTTATTTTCATAATTTTCATGATTGATCTGTAATCATAGAATAGAATAAAACTTTATTTTGGTATTTACATTTGGTCAGTGTTTCTCAAACCTGGTTCTCAAATGTCTTTGTTTTGTCCACAAACCAAAAATAATAATTTTCTTATTATTTATTTGTTGCATGAAGCAAAGGAACTAGAAAATATCCACATTTAAGAAGCTGAAAAAAACTTGATTTATTTATACCAGTCAATTTATCAAGAAAATAATCAACTAATTATGAAAATAATCATTAGCTGCAGCTCTAATTGCATAAAAGGTTTATAAAAAATGTTGATCAGTGTTTGTCAAACTTGGAAATGATGACGTTCGCAACATAAATGATTCCCTTTTAATGATTTCTTTGCGATATGGAGCAAAGGAACTAGAAAATATTCACATTTAAGAAGCTGAAAAACTTAGTTTACTTCTTTAAAAAACACTGTAACCCATTCAATTATCAAAATAGTTGACAATTAATTTAGTAATCGATTAAAAATCATTGTACTAAATGCGTAAGTACAGTAATACCACATTTCTAATGCTTGCTCACGAGATACACGTGGCAAAAATGGGATGAACGAGAACAGTTCCAAAGCCTGAAATAGCTGCAGCAGACGAGCGTCTGAGAGAATAATGTGACCACGGTTCTTGGAGACGTTTGGAGCGAGGGGAGGGAAGGAAGGGGAAGTTCAGTTCAGGGCTCCTCTGGGCTTCCACATGACTTCAGGACTAATTAGTCTGAGACAAATGAGGAAGGTAAAGAGGGAGAGAGGAGATGATCTCTGAGAGAGAATGGAGTGGTCTTTAAATATCAACCATACAAATAAAACAAAGTTTATAGTTTAGTAAAGGACCAGTCTGTAAGAATGTATTCCCCGTAATCGGAGGACTCCTCAGCTCACCTTTGCCTTTCCCACATCAGAAAACTACGGTGGCCTTTGCATGCCAGAAAGGGTGAAAACACTCTTTCATAACTCCCTCGACGCTTGCATTCTCCCTCCCTTGCTGTTTCCTACTATTTCTTGGTTTGCTTACAATGAATGGAACCGAAATAGAGATATTCATTCATGTGCATGGGAGGGTGCGACGTAATTGGCATCATAATAGCACATATATTCGCAACAAGTCCGGTGCGCAAAGACCTCAAGGCTACAAGATTTAGTTCATTTGTATTTTAAAGCGATAACACACGTAAAATACTTACTTTCTGCCAATAAACCTTCCTAAATGTTGCACATTGTACCTTTGGATCCACTTTTAGGAATTTATCAAGATGTAATGATGGTTTTTTTTATCTGCTCATCTATCACAAACAAAATCTCTCATACACATGACTTCGTTAACTTCAAGCATCACAATCACAAAAAAACATATTCCCCATGTATCTCACTCAACGCCGTGGATGATATTTCTTGATTATGATGGAGGGAGATTGAGCTGTCAGCAGCAATACGTCGGCCCGAGGCGATCGTCGCAGTGAAAGATGAAATGCCACGGTCGCTATCATCAGAAAGACTGTGAAAATGTTTATTCTTAGGGATCGTCTTATTAATGCAAATGACACCCTGCTGAATACAACTGGCAGGACAGAGGGCTCTCCTACTCTCTGTCTGCTCAGCTGCAGTTTTAATAGCAGGACACTTTCAGGCTTTTCTCCAAAGATCGAGTCAGATGAGTTCAGTTGCACTGCAGCTGCTTTCAAACCCCAGGCAACAATAGTTGCTCTGGAAAGTTCTGGAACTTCTAGCCGCGGCTTCCTAGTGACAATTTCTGAATAATCTTCACGTGAGAACACAGCAGGAAACGCTTCAGACAATTCAAGGTTTGAGAATCCTGCCTCCCACAATGCTCCTGCTGTAGAAAACATTTGACCCAGACAATCTCCTGCTGCTTTTGTCATACGTGAAACTCAAGAAAAACTCATTCTTCCAAGTATTGTTCCTGAGTTTGTCTCTAAAAAAATGTTTGGTATGGTCGTTGCAAAAAAGAGTTCTTCTTAGAGATTGGAAATCAGTTTCTCCTCATCTTAAAGCATGGTTGAATGATATGGTTTCCTGTATTTATCTGGTGGAAATTCGATATACTCTGTCAGACACTCACCACAAGTTCCCTGAAGTTTGGGGACCTTTTATTGAGTACATTCAAAGTGATAGACTTTGCCCCCTGGACTAGTTACAATCAAGCGTCTTCCTGATCTTGGCTCTCTGGACTCTATCTTAGACTAAACACCAGTCCATCGCAGGGACACATATAGAGACAAACAACCATCCGCTCTCACACCTACGGCCAATTTAGAGTGTCCAAATGACCTAATCCCAATATTGCATGTTTTTGGACTGTGGGAGGAAGCCGGAGAACCCGGAGAAAACGCACACACACACACACACACACACACGGGGGGGGGGGGGGGGGAGGGGGACATGCAAACTCCACGCAGAAAGACCCTTGTTCCGACTGGTTGGCGAAGTTATGCACTGGAACTATAAGTGAGATAAAATGTAATTCCCAAAGCATGCTAATAAACTACATATTCCATTTATACAAAGCATGTTTGTCTGTGGTGAGTCATGTCAGCAGTGGCCTTAGTATTGTCAGATACTCTCGCAGACCAACAGCCTCCCCCTTCTCTTGTTCTTTCTCTCTTTGCTGCATTTCTACCACTTCATCTTGGTTTGAAAACATTGAAAACACGGGTGTCGCGCGTGTAGCCACAGAAACGGGAGTGAATCCCACTTAGATCTCCCCGGGAGGCAAAAACCCTTTCATTTAGACACACGTGAGCTTCCACCTGTGATTATAGTGCAGTTACATAATGAAGTTCGTGAGCGTGAATGTGTGAACTTTGTGATCTACTGTTCTGCAGGCTTGCAGCGCCGCGGCGTTGAAGGCTCGCATTATGCAGGAACTGTTACAGTACCTGTTGCCGACACAGAAAAAGGAAAAAAAGGGACGGATGCTTTGAACTCCATTAGTTGCCGTCCTCAGTCAAACACAATAGCCTGGTGATGATCACACACAGGCTCTTGCAAATCACCCTCAGAAGTCTGAAATCAGAGGCGGCGAGGGAGAAAGAATAGGAGCACACACAGAGAGAGAGAGAGAAAAGAGAAAAAGGGAGGGAGAGGGAGAGAGAGAGAGAGAGTTCCTGCACTGATGAATCATTAGTGATAAAGCTGGGGCTGAGCCAGTACGGCTGTTTTTAGAAACTTCTCACTCGTTCAGCCTCCTCCTCCTTTACTAATTGTCATCTCTTTTTTGCGTTTGACTGATGACTGGCTCTCTGAAAAGACGCGAGAAAAAGGGAGGAGTGGAACACTCGCACTGTTCAAAACTGTCAAGGGTAACAGCTATTTCTTCAGCGGTGACACGGTGGGGCGGGGGGGGGATGCTACAGCAAAACCAGGGACACTGCAGAATTCTTTAGGAATGACGACACACTGAGTTCATAGTCGTGTGAAAACAGCTCTTCCTCTGGTGTTACCCGTGTTTTCCAAAAAGTCTTCAACAGTGGGTAACACAATAGTGTAATAGTATGGCATTCATTTCATAACGCCGATGGTTATATCATGGTAAAAACGCAATTCTTTAGTTGTCAACAAGTGATAGCTTGATGGTTACCAAGTTAATTTCACTCACTTGTAGTCTATTGTAATTCTGATTACCGAGCTAAAATAACATGCTATTAGTGTCATATTATCTACCTTTTTTTTTTACCACACTGCTACAATTGGAGTCACCAAATAAGATGGTTCTGCCATAATATTAATTATTAATAAACGGTTGTCTTTCTAATTCCCTCTGCACATAATAGCATAGCGCTGCGACCAATCAGAGCAAATGAAGAAGGCGACGTAGTTAGAGCGACGGAAGAGAGTCCATGGGCGAGTGTTTTGCGTGTATGGTGTTGACAAATGTTATGGTAATGGAGCCCAACAACGGTTGCCATTCTTATTGAAGAGAGATTACTGCACGTTGCTAGTGGTCGGTAGAGAAAACACCGGCAAAGTCAAGATAAATGAGACCATGAGCCTACCCCGTCGAAGACACCTGGGGCTTTGAAAAGGTTCTGCCAGTTATTTACCATGTCGTTACTGTTACTTTAATGTGGCTTGTCAAAAATAGATAACCCGAAAAACCCGAGTGCTTGCCACACTTCCAATTTCGATGTGTTTGACACGGGAATCCGCACTGTATCGTCTACTGATTACCCGTTGGTGACAAGTGTGAGAGGCGTCACTCTGCAGGCAGCAGTGTGTTACACCGATACACCGATACACACTCTGCACAGAACGAAACTCGGTCGCATTGGAAACACACAACAGTCGATATTCTCACCTGGTCTCGCAAAGGTCAGGTGCATTGGTCTAAAAGAGGAGACCTTATAATGAACCAAGCCTTCACTGCGACGAGAACGTGGTGGAGAAAAAGAGGAGGAGTGAACTCTGGTTGGTATTGTTTGGGACGTCGTTGTCATCCTCATAATGTCGCCCTCGATTCACTTTTGATTAACAAGTGATTCAATACAATGGCGCATTGTCTGCTTGTGTTTTCTCTCAATGATACGTCTGCGCATCAAGTTGCTGTCAACTGGTAGTGCCATGATGTGGGAGGGAGGGAGAGAAAGAGCAAGAGAGAGAGGGGGGAGGAGAAAAGGGGGAGGCAGGGAGGGAGGGAAGGAGAGAGGCTGCAAATGGCAGCTTCTGTGACACCACGGGAGGGAGGGAGCAAGAAATAGACAGAGGGAAAGAGTGTGATGGAGAGAGAGAGAGAGAGAGGGAGCAGTTCACCTAGATCAGATTGCAAAAGATTCATAGAGAGAGCTGTTCAGTTAATAGGTGGCGAGAGAGAGAGTATTGTGATGTTTTATGGGAAACACAAGGGACAGACTTCAAGTTGGTAAAGATGAAGGATGACCAGAGGACCAGCTGAAGGAATTTCCTCAGAGAGATGGAGATAAAGAAAACTTCTTTACCTTCTGTGAAATAACCTGAACATTTCACCGGGAGAGAGTCCTCATTTAACACTGCACACCTGCTTTGCTCACCCAGCACTGACTGACCAGCAGCAGCAGCAGCAGCAGCAGCAGCAGCAGCAGCGTGGCCCCCGGGTTCTGCTTCAGCCACTGCATCTCATCATCATCATCATCTCAAGAGCTCCTGAAACACACAGAGCCGAGACGATCAAGCTCAGGATGAAGAAATTCAAAGGGGGTCTGTGCCTCGTGCTGAAGATGACAGAGTGGATGTCTCCAGTTCTAGAGTAGCGCACCAAAGAGAGAGAGTGAGGGAGCAGCTGCTGCGTGTGGCAGATGCAGAGAATGCCTTAGTCTGGTTAACAGGGACACCAGGAGAGAAGATAATATCATTAACTTCTGCAGCCTGGTGAAGGACGGGTAGACAAACAGAAACAGGTAAGAGAAGGTCAGAAAACTTCATGTGTCGCCTCTATATGTGTCAAATGTCACAGGTCTGTAGTGATATACATGTGGCTGTGGGTGACAATGTCTACTTTGTGTGCAGTCATTGTATTGGATGTTATCAATTTGTTTGAATTAAGACTTGAAGTTTGACCGTTTCTGTTCATTATGGCCCAAAAACCCAAAGCATATGCATTTTCATTTTAGTGCGAATGTTGATAAAACATGAGAGGTACATAAAAGACTAAAATAATGAAAATAATGAAATGATTTTGATGAAAATGGATGGTCTAAGGCTCTCACACAGGGTTTAACAGCTTCTATTACCTGACCTATAGAATCTCGGAATGATCAAGAAGAGTTAAAACACAAAGCTGAATTGCAGCGCGGAGGCAAAGACGTGAATCAAACGTAATCGGTTAAAACAAAACGATGCATACATGTGACATCCATCGATACAGCATCTTTGCATTACTGTTTCAATGACCTAATAATGTTGAAAATCATGACACTTAATCATAGATCTGCGATAAGTCATTTTCAGCCTCTAAAATGTGGAAAGTCGCTGCTTTTGTATTCTAACCTGTGACGGTTATATAATCCAACACATTCAAAATAAAGCATCCCTTTGAAATAAAGTGTCATCACATATAGATTAAGGCCTAGACAGTAGCGTATCCAGCAGGACCACAGACCCTGTCGATGTAAACACTCGTGTTGCTTTGTATCCCTTCATACACGCAGCTATTGTGATGAATTGACTGGTAAAGACTCTCAGACGAGTGTTACATCACACAACCAGGAGTAGCAAGTAATTGTACTGTACTTCTAATAAAAACACTGGAGGAGCACAGATATTGGCAGGGTCCACTGGAGAAAGTGTTGCTTCGGGTTTTCCGCACATAGAAGCGTATCAAGAATGTGAGTGTTAAAAAAAAAAAGAGAGAGAGAAAAGATGAAGGGAGGGAATATTGTGCACGAGTTCATCCTGCTTTTCAGTGAATCGTCAAATGGTTCTTCCCCTGTATTTGACCCAACAGGGGAAGAACATAGTCACAACATGGTCACTTTAATTAACAGGAGTTATTATGGGTGATTCAGACATTTTTTCTTTATTTTAATGGGTACAAGTGATTAAAATAAAAAAACTGCACAGGTGAAGATCAAGGAGAGCCCAGTGAGAGGCTCACATGTGGGAACGATCAGTCAATAAGAGCCGGGGTGTTTGCAGGGTGCAGAAGCTACAGGTGCAGTGCAGTTCTTCTTCTTCTAACTCTTCCTGTTCCTGCACATGCACCAGCTGCGAGAAGGTGACTCAGACCTTTCCTGTGTTGCCACGGCTCTTCTGACAAACACCTGACATGTAATCTCAGCACATACTGAGATTAGCCTACATACTGTACATCTGTACATGCTATGGGAGGAATAGAAAATGACTGCACTACAGCTGAAAAGAACAACAAACAACAAAAAACGACTTTTAATATACGGCCGCATCTACAGGACGCATCCCTGTGCGGTGAAGTGGTGTTGCTTTCTATAGGAAAATACCTGTAGGTCACTTGAGATGAGATGTGTTACGCATGGTGAGCTACAGGAAAACACAACGACACCTGAGCCTGGACTCTTCCTTCACAATGGCCTTGGGAGGTTTGCTGGGTCCGCGGTGGCGGAGCTCAGTTTTCGGGCGCGCTGGTCTCGAGATGAAGTGCCCTCTTCCACCCCACTTCATTGTTTCTCCCAATCCCCTGCCATTATTTTTTGCACATCCAATTATTCATTCTATTCATCCTAATCATCTGCAGGCTTATCAGCCCCCCCACAAGTTGCTCTTGATCCCCCAAGACGACACACAGCCATCAAGGTCACAAAAGGCTATTCAAGGAAGTGATTTAGTGCGGCAGTGATTTGGGAATTAACCACTAGTCTTAAAGAAGTCAATGGAAATTTAAAACATGGGTTTGGAACATGCTGGAACTTAACCCACATTAAGTTGTGTTTTGTTCATTCATGTGCATAATTTGGGGTAAAAGCTAGTTTTAATCATGTATTTTGAATTCCCGTTAATGAAAATGTTATTTAAATGTTCCAAACGAGCGTGAATATCCTCTACCTGTAACAAATGTGAAGATTTTCTGTAATTTAATTGAGGGTAATTTAAGAATATATATCTAACTACAGTTGCTACTGTTAATCCAAGTTAGAAAGCTGCAGGCAACGATTCATCTTTAAGCACTTTAGCAGACTCAAAACAAATATACACAACCTGATAATCAGAACTTATCTAATGACACCAATGGAGCGGGAGGGTTTTTACTTGAATTGGACCAATTCACTTTATTCAGTTACGACTGCACAACTACAGTTCGATATGGAGTCTGTGCACCTTGTGCAGCTGCTCAGGTGAGGTGTATGGTGGAGTTCATACTCGGACTCAAGAGTCATGCCAACTGTATGAAAACAGTTTAGACAGTGTGCTATATGTCAAACAGCTGCTACATGGATGAACCAAGGAACACAAACCTTCTTAATTGAACAGTAAAGTCTAATTAGTAAGCATAGGTGATCAAAGGTGTTCAAGTTCTAGAAAAGATTAGACAATCTGATTACTTTCCAAAATAAGGTTAACCCTTTAACACCTAAGCCTCAAAATGTCTACCTGGACCTTTTTTTTGTGTGCTTATTTTAACCATAAAAGGGCCAGAAAATGCCCATTTTTCTAGAATAACTTTCAATATCTGGCAGTTATTTTCAGTTTACTAATTCAAAATGATAAAAAGCTAAATGTTGTATTTAGAAAAAATACTGTAGTTGTACACGAACACCAGATTTTGCTTTACATTTAAAATTTGAACAGTATAAAACGTTATTATTTAAAATAACATTTGCTTGAGTTTTTGTCTGTGCAAAAACAAGCCAAAAAAAACTTGTGTACAGGCGTTTTTTTTTGCCAGCATCCTGCAACAGTGCAAGTGAAATTACCGTAATAACCATTTTCATCTTTCAGAAACCATTGGATTTTTTTCCCAAGAGCACAAACTGTCCTGTAATTGCGATAATGCAAAAAACGTGTCATCTGCGATACACTTGGTCAAAGGTAAAAAAGAGAGATTTTAAAAGTGTTAAGATACATAAATTAACATAAATATCACGGCGCTACATTATGTTTTTCCTGATAATGATACAAATTTGTGCCCTGAGGGACAAATTTAAGATGATGGTACATGATGGAACATGAAGTAATCTGGCTCCAGATTAGGAAAGTTTCCACCTGAAATAGTGTAGTGTGAGTGAGGAGGGAATTAGGGTTGTGAATGTGTAGCAGACTGCAGGGCCACCTGGGATTTGGGAGCACACATGAGTGAACTGTCAAGATGTCAAATCAGGCAGACACACACAGAATGGATGTGGATTAGCGGTAAAAGCTGTCTGCGCCCAGAGGGGCCTCAGTCGGACCCCCGTGGGTAAAAACTCCTTGACCCTGCCGCTCATCATCCAGTGCAGTGGCCAGGTTGTCTCCTGCCCAATCAAGACTAACGGCTGTACTCATATGTCGCAGATACCATTTTGACGCCTTTGAGTATATGCAATAAATATGTCAGTGTCTCATAGCACCTGCCATTTTATTAGGCACATACGATGGCACATGGTGTGGTGCGTTGCTGCTGCAGTCCATCTCTTTCAAGGTTGAACGTGTTGTACGTTCAGAAATGGTCTTCTGGTTGTTATTTGGGTTACTGTTGCCTTACTTTTGCCCACAGAACTGCCACTCACTGGATATTTCCTCCTTTCCAGACCATTCACAGTAAACCCTAGAGACGGCTGTGTATGAAAATCTCAATTGATCGACAGTTTCTGACATACAGACCAGTCCGTCTGGCACCAACAACCATGCCAAGTTCAAGAGTCTTGTAAATCATCTCTCTTTCTCCATGAACTTCAACTGCAACTTCTTAAATATTTCTACATGGCTAAATGCAATGAGTTACTGCAATGGGGTTGGCTGTAGTCATAGTAGGGATACTTGAGTAAAAGTACCAGAAAAGGACTTTGGTAGAAGTCACTTTTTTATAATATTACTTAAGTAAAAGTCAAGAATATGACATTTACTTTACTTAAGTATCAGTATTGAACTATAGTAGCTCAGTGGTAGGGCGAGTTGTCTTTCAACTGGAAGGTTGTGGGTTAAATGCCTGGCCCTGCTAGTCTATAATATAGACTATATAGTGTCTTGCTTAAGGACACATAATATGTATCCTTGAGCAATCCCATGTTGAAGCATTGAATGGGTGAAAGGCAAAAACTATAGTGTAAAGCAGCTAATCAAGACTAGAAAAGCTCTGTATAAATACAGACCATTACCAACACTTCTTCTTCTGATGTTATTTGGTAGTAACAAGTATCAAAGATAGTAAGAGGAAATGTAGTGGAGTGAAAGTAAACATTGCTAGAAATGTAAATAACAAAGTACAGAGATATGATTTTTGTACTTAAGTACAGTAACAAAGTATTTGTACTTACAACACTGGTTGGCCGATTAGATATTTGTATTACAAAGCAGTTGAACAGGTGTCCCTGGCAAAGTGCCAGGCAAGTGTATGTGGTGTACCATGGGAAGACGCTATAGATGTACTGCATCTTCGTGGTATGATGAATAATAGTGTAAACTGTACAGAACAGGGTCAGATAGAGCATCTGGAATTGTGTGTCTAAGCATTCAGTGGCAGACATATGTTAACTTTTAACAAACACACACACATGCACTCCATTAAAAAAATATTATACCCACAATCATTTGCCAAACTTGGGCAAAAAATGAAAAGATAGCGAAGCACAGCATGTCTATTGGATATGTGACTGATTACATATACAGTATGAAATGCTCCCAGTAAAACACCTAATAAATACTTATCTGATACACCTAACAAAGAACAAAAGAACTCATTTCATAAAACATCAAACCAGATACAACGAGTGGCTCTCACGCTTTTTTCTTATTTCATTACATAACAATAACCATCTGGTAGGTGATGACTTAATTTGTCTCCACTTCCAACCTTTGTTTGATAATTTGAAAGAGAGAAAAAAGCACAGGAAATGCCATGTAATATAAGTGGATCAGCTTAATCACTAACCCAGCTGACATCAAAAGACACGAGGGCCCTTCAGTGAGGGCCAGTTGGCTTTTGAGTCACGAGGTTCTAAAGAGAGCAAGACTGAGCAGAGAGGGAGTGTGAAACAAATAGAGAGTCTCAAATTAAAAGATAAATCTTCTGCTGGACAGAGACGCATGAAGCACAGTGGAATTAGACTGTGTGTTGTGGCAACTGGTTTGATAACTGGTCACTAAGATCAGTCCAGTCAAAATCCTTGTCAATTTAAATAATTTTAAACATAGCATAAATGAAGTAGCCAATGCTAGCTTCAGTTGCTTTGAAGGTCCATCCATCTATCCATCCATTGTCTACAGCTTTATCCTCCACATGAGGATTGTGGGTGACTGGAGCCAATCCCTGCTGACACAGGCAAGTTGGGGTGCTCCATTGTTAAATAAGCAGTGAGAGTTAGTGCCATCTACTGGTGAGATTGCAGAGTGCAACAGAGGACTCCTCTGCTCACTCCTGTTTTTCCTAAAACGTGTCAGGGAGCTGCAACGGCCTTCATATCCCTGAAAGGATGGGAAACGCTCTTTCACGCCTCTTTCTACTCCCCCACTCTCTCTGCCATTTTGGGTTAATGTTGGCTTCAGATGTTTGCCCGTTTGTGTAGTTAGCAAAGCACGACTGTTCGGGCTGCTGTAGAAACATGTCAGTGTAAGACGGTGGCCTCAGTAAAGCAAGCCTCTTAGCTGAAGTACATGTTTAAAGGCTTATTCTAAAGCTGCACCCAAATGATTTTTATGACCACACATTTGCCTATTTACCTCCTAATAGATACCTTTATTTGATTGATAAATGTATACATTAAACGTTTTTGCCTTACCCTATGTTCTTCTTCATCTATAGTATTTGTTGTCACTTGTAAAACAGGTTTTAAGCTCAATGTGACCTCCTAGTACAATTTAAAATGTAAAAAGTACACAGACAGAGGTGACATTAGCAGTCATCTTTTTGGGCCAGGAGACAAACGGTGTAAGTCGCCACAGGCTTGCATGGTTTGATCTTTGTGTTGATGTTAAACAGAAAGGTGATTTGACCATTATGCCACAAAAAGATGCTCACACTGTTTTCTTCTCCTGATACACTCTACAGGAATTGGATCAAAAAAAACAAAGCCCCCATCCAGCTCCTCATCTGACTGACTAAAATGCCGTTTAACCAGTGATCGAGCGGTGAAGGGCCACAGTCGCACTCCTGGACTCCGGGCCTGCCCGCCTGCTCCTCACCCTACAGCTGGAGGCCCCGCAAGGAGCATGAGCGTAGGAAGAATCAACCGCTACAGCATTGTATCATCTGAGGAAGACGCCCTCCGCCTCACTACCATGCATGGCATGAACGGCTTTGGCAATGGCAAGATCCACACACGCCGCAAGTGCCGCAATCGATTCGTCAAAAAAAACGGCCAGTGCAATGTGCAGTTTACCAACATGGACGAGAAGTCGCAACGCTACATGGCTGACATCTTCACCACGTGTGTCGACATTCGCTGGCGATGGATGCTGGTAGTCTTCACTCTTGTGTTTGTCGTCTCCTGGCTGGCCTTTGGGTTAGCCTTTTGGGTCATTGCTCTGTTGCATGGTGATCTGGATAACCCAGCAGGAGATGACAACTTCACTCCATGTGTTCTGCAAGTCAACGGATTTGTGGCCGCCTTTCTTTTCTCCATCGAAACACAGTCGACGATAGGCTACGGTTACCGCTGCGTCACGGAGGAGTGCCCAGTAGCTGTCTTTATGGTGGTTTTCCAGTCCATTGTAGGGTGCATCATTGACTGCTTTATGATTGGTGCCATCATGGCCAAGATGGCGAGGCCTAAGAAGCGAGCACAAACACTTTTATTTAGCCACAACGCTGTCATTGCCATGAGGGACGGAAAGCTGTGTCTCATGTGGAGGATAGGCAATCTTCGTAAAAGCCACATTGTTGAAGCCCATGTTAGGGCACAGCTCATCAAGCCTCGGGTCACAGACGAGGGGGAATATATTCCTCTAGATCAGATTGACATTAATGTGGGCTTTGACAAAGGCTTGGACAGGATTTTCTTGGTTTCGCCCATTACTATTCTCCATGAGATTGATGAGGAGAGCCCCCTTTTTGGGATTGGCAAACAGGACTTGGAAACAGCAGACTTTGAGATTGTTGTCATTTTGGAAGGCATGGTTGAAGCAACCGCCATGACCACACAGGCTCGCAGCTCCTACTTGGCCTCCGAGGTCCTTTGGGGCCATCGGTTTGAGCCAGTTTTGTTTGAGGAGAAAAACCTGTATAAGGTGGATTATTCTCACTTTCACAAAACGTACGAGGTACCGTCCACCCCCCGCTGCAGTGCCAAGGACATGGTGGAAAACAAGTTCCTAGTTCCCAGCTCTAACTCCTTCTGCTATGAAAACGAGCTGGCCTTCCTTAGCCGTGATGAGGAGGAGGAGGACGTAGGTGGAGGGAGCAGAGTGCTGGCGAATCTCAGTCCAGACCGGAACAGCCGACATGAGTTTGAACGCTTACAGCCCAACAGGGCACTGGATCAAAGGTCATACCGTAGAGAATCGGAAATATGACCCCTATCCACTGGCCCAGGTTGGAGGTCATGTCAATGTTCAATAACTTTATCTGAGGATAATTATGCCGAACAATGCAAAGTGCCATAGGAACTGACTACTGTGAAAGATTGGAAGCAGAAACAGGACAACAATGCAAAAGGGATTTGCATAATAGGAATGGAGCGAAGCACGAGTAGAAATTGTGGTAAGGAATGTCTACAATCAAGGAAAAGGCTAGAGAAAGACCTTCTTCCTTCATGGAAACTTGAATCTTTTTTCACTTGGTCATTTTGAGTTAAGCGTGTTCAACGACATGCATCAAAAACTGTTATGACAGAACCTTTTAATCTAATTTTAGGTGTAAATACGTTTCTTAGGTAAGTTATGTTTTGTGTGCAGTATCAGTTTCCAAGAATCACCTCTTAAAAGAAAATGGAATTAGCTTTTCCTACTTGTTATTGGGCACAAATACAATGCGTCTCTTCAGAGCCCACTTGTATTACTGTAATGTGCCGGACCTGTGTTCAGTGACACATTGAAAATTCATGCACTGCAGCATTCAGATGCAATGAGCCATCATAAAACAGCAAGCCACTGAAAACAACATCGTTCAACACCCTTGTGTTGACATCGGTGTGATCTCAAAATGAAGGGAGAACAAGCTATTGCACTATAAGGAACATGGAGGAAAATGCTGATTGACAAAGACAAGCTATTTATTAAATCCCAAAATGCCTCATATTCTAATATTTTATTAAAAATGCACAAGCCACCAACATCGTGCCCCGCTACGTGGTCAGGAAAAAACAAATCTAAAGCACAAATGGCAATGAACCACCTTTAATGAACATTTTGCAATTGCACAAACTTAAATTCAGGTCTTTACTGATAAAGAAATTGTATTTTGTAACCTGTCTGATGCATCTCAAAGTCTACCTTAATTTCACAACATGACCAAATATCCAATCAGCACAGTTTAACTAAAACCTGTATGTTTTCTTTCAATATGGAAAATACACCTGTACAAAATGGTCTGAATATATATATATATCACACTTTATGTGTTTTTGTTCTTTTTGAATATGAATCTATGCACATTGTTAATCTGTTTCAGGGGACAGAAAATCAATGCTCCAGTCCAAGGGGTCGGAAACCTTTTTAAATTTTTATAGCATCCTTTAACAGCCATACTAAACTGAACTCATTGAACACTTGCATCACATTAACCTCCCTAACATGATGGCCGGGGGCTGCTTGTTTTTTTGGTGAGCCATCTGATGTCAAATGGTAGTGATGATGATGATGATGATGATGATACTGCTATCAGCTGGTTTGCTTCAGTCAATCTTGAGTGAAACTGACACATTTCAAGAGCTTGTTTTTGCTTTTTCAGTCAGGCACAACAGCTGGTTCTAAATTAAACACCTTAACAGATATGGTTTTGTTTTTTTGTTGTTTATTCTCATGTCCTGAAACCTCTCGCCAAATGCCTGAAGGAGTTTTTGCAAACTCACCAGCATTCAGATGTCATGGCAGGTTTTTGTTCTTGCATAGTTTAATACAGTAAATGCACACACTTTGCTCACGTTGCACAATTTTACTTCTACGTCTGTCAAAACACTCCTTCACAAATTCTCCTTCTGAATGAGGTTTCAGCTTGTTTTTTTTTTTTTTTTTTTTTTTTTTAAATCGTGTAATGTTGACACACTAGCATTTCCTGTTTTTTTGCTTTTCTTGACGGTCAATATTGGCGCTTTTCCACTAGCACGACTCGACTCACCTCGCCTCGCCACGTTACGATTATTTTGCTTTTCCATTAGAGATAGTATCTGGTACCTGGTATTTTTTTTTAGTACCTGCTCTGACAATGTTCCAAGCGAGCTGAGCTGACACTATGCGTGACGTCTTCAGACTGCTGGCCACTGATTGGTCAGAGAGTGTCGTCACTGGAAGAGCCATGAGCAAGAGTCAAACTGAACAATGCCGAAAAGTAGGTCAGTTTAAAAGACTAAAAAAAATCCTGAAAACTTGCATTATTCTCCAACATTTAGCACGGAAATGTCTAAAATCTCAATATTTAACAGAGGAGTCTGGTGTATTTAGTTCAGTGACAATGTCAGATGGAGTCTGTGCTCCAGACATGCAGGAAGTACTGAACGATTCTTTTTAATTAACGGATTCTAATGTTTCAGTTACACCGCAAGCAACTGCTTTACAGACACTAGTCACTTATTTGTGTGTGACGCGTGTAAAACAAAGTCACAGCAGTTTCATGCAGCCGTGCAGTGATGACTGCGCCCACGCTGAGGAGGTACTAATGGAAAACCAACCAAACTGAGTCGAGTCGGGCCGCGCCGTGCTGAGGCCATGATGACACTTTGTAGCTGCAAGTGTGTTGCGTTATCTGTGATCATGACTTGGACGGAATTGACCACCCAAAGGTTTTTATGTTATTTTTTTTTGGTTCTAAAGAAAACCCTTCTGTCATAACATTTTTATGCATTTATTTCAGAGTTGCTTTTTTGTATTTATAATTTGTCTAATTGGCTGTATACATCCTTAAGTCCAGAGGTTCCCCGCCCCTGCTTTAATGCGTAAAGCTAGGAATTTGCACAATTTCCCAATTCCTTTGGTACATTTATAAAACGTATTCAACAACAGTTAAACTAAATGTAAAGCTTAAAATGTGCCCAGGGTAGAATACAAGAATAAAAGTACTTAGGTGTTTGGTTTAGCAGTTTTTAACAACAAACCAACATCTATTCCAGACACTAAACAAGCAAACATCATAATAAAATAAAATGAGAGTATGGACTTTGTGTGAGTTAAAGTTGTCCAGACATATTAAGCACCGTAATTAAAAAATATTATTAAAAAAATGTATTATTGTAAGACAAATCTATCCTTTAACAAATAAAATAAATATCTTATAAGACTCAAGACTAGATAAAATCCCTAGTACTAGATAAAATAGTATATGAGATGTAAAACGTCCTCGTTTTTAAACGTGCACAGTCAGTAATTCCTCTGGCATTGACAAACATCACACACTGTAGATAACTAAATGCATTTCAGCAATATTATGCTAACACAGCAAGTTAAGACATTGGACCGAGGTCTGAATGGAAGCAATAAACTCTTTGACGTACAGCTTTCAGAAAAAAAAAGCCTATTTAATAATTGTTTCTTATACACTGAACAGGCATATTTATACTTTTTTGATTATTCAGACACAACACACGGAAGTGACAGTAATATTGTACGTTATGTTATGTGCAGACGTTAGATTCTGATTTGATACCAAAGTAATGGGGCGCAGTAAAGAGTTGAGAAGATTTGGAAGGATTGTTCCCCATCTTCCTAAAAATAAAAAAGATCAATCATATTCCACAGGTGTTTGCAAATGCTCTATTTGTAAAAGAATGTAACATGAATGATGGAATCAAATCTATTTTAAATTTTAAAAATAACCAATGAACAAATTCAGTTGTGTATTAAGTGGTAGATTCAAAACATTGCTCTCATTTTACAATATACAAAATAATGATGCATGATGACTTGTTTTTCCTTTTGCATGGACATTAGCCTTTGACAAATGATCCCTTATTCTAGATTCCTCGTCAGAATGTATCATTTAAACCTAAACATCTTAATGTTTCCAGTTCATCTAGTGTCACAATGAGACACGGAAATGTCTGATGTTAACTTTCACACATAATGTATGAAAGGATGTGTGTGAAACGACGGGAACCTGCGGGATATGGTGGAAAAACAAAGAGAGAGAATCATAAAATGGTTGTTATGTTGGTCACAATGACTATTCTTGCCTCTATATAATATGTCTCAGTTAAACGTTGCTTCTTCTTCTTTTCTTTTCTTTTTTAGAAAACTGTAGAATGTAGTGACATATGAAGAGCATTTATGTCTAATAAGTGAAGCGTTCTTTACCCGACCCTACACAATTATTATGCTCATTGCCTTCTGCGAAGGTTCTTTAAACTGATGTGTGAAATCTCTGCACCTGCTCACAAAATCGTGCTTCTACGCTGCATCAATTAAGTTCAATAAAACACACATCAGTTTAAAGAAAATAGGTTTATCGTGAAAAGAAGCATAACACTATATAAAATATATAATAGGGAACATCCAGGCTGAACAAACATGCTTATTTTTATACAAAGACCTTTTTGATAGAATATAGCAAACGATATTTATCTGCTTTTATTAGTAGTACTGCAACTAAAATCACGACTGAGAGAGGCATCAATTTGATTCTTGCCTCTGCTTTGGGCGATTTACTTTCTGTTTCTCATTTCAGCACAGATGAGCTCATGATCAAACAGGTATTTTCTCTTAAAGGGATGATTGAGGGGAGAAAAACACAAACCTTTGACCTCTGTAGAAGTCTTCCTATGTCCGGTCGATGTGTACTGGGCCTCTGAGTTTTAAAGTCATTTTAAATTATTCCAATTAAAAACTAATTGTGGAAAAAAAAAAATCTTGTTTGTTTTATGTTTTTTATTTTTTTTTTTTCGCATTGTCCACAAAATCCCGACTGTGTCGGAAAACAAACTGCATATATCCTCATGCTAATTAATGGATGAAGTGGAAGCTAAAGTAATACATCACCATAAGTGGTGGTTTTGAGATGAGGGGGATCGGGATTGGTGTCACCACAGTCAGATGACTCCCTGGTCCTGGGCCAATTATTCAAGAAGGCTCATCAATTAATCACTGTGACACACAAACAACCAGCAGGGCCAGAGGTCTTTTGGCCCTGCTGATCACGGCAGGAGGCCTCCAGCGGACGGATCAATACAGGACCAACACATGAAACATCATTATTATTGAAATGTTTTAAATTTTAACATTTTACATGTCACAGTAACAGTACAAATGTAAATAAGACTACAATTTGAATTATTTGAATTTGTCTATGTCGTGTGACCTTTACAGTGTTATATCTGCAGATGTTTGGTTACCGATGTTAAGTCATGTTTTTAAGTGTTTCAATATTGACTTCACCGAGAGCTTCGCTGCTGACCAACGTCACCGAGATCTGCCTGCAAGCTGGACACTCGCTTATAGGGCTGAACAATTTGAACAAATTTGATCAAATGTGTGTTTACACATCATATTCTACAGACTGAAGGAAACATCTTTGTTTGACAGGTTTAAAGCAACGATTGCGATGTCATGGGATTACGTGACACAAGAGGTCCTGGATAATTACGAGCATGGAACTGTTGTTGTCTTGTCTTGTTTGGTTGCTCTGTGCGCTTGTACTTCATACTTTCTCTTTTAATTTGTACTTTTGGCGACAGAAAGTTATAGCACAGATGACCAAAAAGAAGAAATATTATATATTATATCTTTAAATAGTTATATGGAGGTAGTAGCAAAGTATTAGCAACAATTATGAGAGAAAACCGTACAGTTTAATCATGGTTTGCTTGCAGCTGCTGTTGCTATGAACGCCCCTTGGTGACAGCCTCTCCCTCCACACTCACAGCTCCTGACAAATCAAACCTACTAAATGCCATATGGAGACGGTTGCGTCATGTGACCAGATTTTTAAATTCTTTCCTTTGTTCTTCCCTGTTTTGTCGAGATTATGCAACATTAAGTTGACACCCAGAATCCCCACGAGAGGGTCGCTTCTGCGATTCCCAGGGAGCTGTTGATTACGCCAGCTGTGGCCTGGACGCTCACATTTTGAGAAACAAAAATGCTTACACCTACTAAAGGCTGGGGAGACAGATAAATGATGTACAAGGGTTCCAGGAAATGGCCTTGCCGGGCTCTCTGCCAGCCAGCCCATATAGACTAGTTATAATTAATGCTGGAACAAATTCCCAGTGGCACCGACTGATGATGGTTACTCTAAAATGAGGGAAAATCGTGTTGAAGGAGCTATATAAAGCCCTTCAGTGTCAAGCCACATGTGGCTCTGTAGCTTAACACTTAGTATTATTTCTTAATTGCCGTGTGAGGCTTACTTAATCAAAGTTCTATGGTTCATGTTATATATTACTTATTGATTCATTTATGAATTAAGCAGCCATTCATGCTTTTTCTGCCTCGAGAATCTCCACTTTTCAAATGAAGTAAATTAATAATGCAATTTAAATGTAAAGATGATGGGCACCGCCTATTAAATCATGATATTCTTTGACTTGGCCTGCATTAGGCCAAGAGAAAATGACTGTTTCCATTACAAACAATCATAAGATTTGTCAGAACTGAGGTGAATCACATGATTCATAATTGCACGGGTCTTTCTTTCGAGGAAACACATTCACATCCTTTAGAAGACATGAACAAAAAAGAGGCAATTATGATACTGCTAACATCTGTGTAACATCTACAGTTGAAAGGGGTTTTAGTTCTTAGAGAACCACTTATCTTATTAGACCTGTGTACATGGTGTCGGTGAGAGGTTTCATTCAATGTATTACCTTATAAACATGTGCACACATATCTTTATAAAGTATAAGAACTGCAGGGAATCCGTGAATTGCACACTTCTAATACCCCTCTTATACACTTGGCTGCCATTCCCTGTATAGTGAGCCAAGATGGAGGAGATCCTAATATTCCTCTGTGTCGAAACTAGCATGTTTCTTTTTGATGTTACAACCCGAAAACAACACACGCAACGACCAGAATAAAGAACTGAAGGGTGAGAGGTGAAAGTCAAGTTGCTACCGACTCAATGAGTTATGGATAACGATGACCTGGATGAATGAGAACCTACACAGACAACCATTGACACGTATTTGGCCTTATCATCCACTATGCCACATTTTACCAACAGTTCAAGAACAGTAGCTTTTACATAAGTCGTCACCGTCCACTGACGAGCCAGCAGGGGCGGAGTTCTAACCCGAGAAAGGGCTATCATGCAGCATTAAACATGGCAACGTATCGTGTGTCTGATCTTCTCTCGCTTACAGTAGGTGCCTCTAGTCTATCCTGATTCATGAACTAACGTGAATAGAAAGCCTGAGGCGACATGAAAGGGTCACTCTCATTTCCTGACTCCTCAAACCTGGGTAATTACATCTGTGTGCCTAAAGGACCTAGGTGTGTTTTCTATGAAGAGACAAAGGACAGAGGAGGACGGGGGGGGGAAAGTGGTGCAGAAAAACAAAATCGCTTACTGTGACAGATACATATTTCTTCAACTGCTCAGAGACATAAACATGAAATATTATTTCCATTTACTTATTCTGTTTCATCAGGGCTTTGAGTATCCTCTTCTGCCCTTGTGTAAATGATCGCATATTTCATGCATCAGTTACAAACTTCTCGTCAAGGATTTGATTCATAGCTTCCGCAAAAATACAATAGGTACAATCCACACAGTTCTGGGGATTATTTGCTGAAGTTCGAGGATTAGCAGCTGCTGTTCAGCCTGCTATAATGGAGCACAGAGGGTTTTTGTTGTACTCAAAGTGCCTGTAAAACTACATTTTAGAACATCTCCTTTAAAATAATACTCATGATATCAGCAGAGGATGTTATAAATAGTGTCTTTCCTCTGGCCAGCAACTGGTGAATATTCTTCTTCAAGGATTTAATAGGCTTTAATTCACAAAGAGGCAATTTTGGGGGATGCTGAGTACCATAATGCTGAGTACCATAAACCAAAGGTTAGTGAGCTCCAATGTACTCAGGGACCTTCAAAATGATCTAAATCCCTTTGTTGTATGAAGACAATAAATGCGAGTCAGCAAAACCTGGTCTGTCTGTCCTAGCAGTGAAGTCATGACAACAGACACGGGACTGCAACAACAAGGCTCTATGGTCCCCCTCGAAAAAAAAATCCAAAAAATCTATCAGCATCCATCTCTAATCCAGCACTCGTGAGAAAGCAACAGAGATATGATCCTTCTCTCCCCATTTACCCCTGTGTGCATGCATACACGTCACAGCCTCCTCTTCCCTCTGTCCCCAGCCTACCTAGACTATGCCATGCATGGGTCATCTCTGGCTGGCTGGCTGGCATTGCTCTGTCCCAGGGTGCAGACCTCGCCAACGTCTCCAGTGTCAGGCAAAAAGAGGGTCTTTGTTGGTGCAGACGGACACAGGACCTCGCTCACAGGGGTAGTTGGGTGTTTCTGATATGGTGAACAGTATCCTTTTTCAACAAAATGAAGAACTGAATGCACAAGAGGAGATAAGACGGTTAGAAAGACTGTAGATCATGCCAGAGTTGGTGTTTTTACATGATAGCCATTTTTAGTGCTGTGTGGGGACATGGCTTCTCTCTTAAACCCGCAGGAAAGGAACTTAAATCAAACATTGCACTGGACTTATTCATGTAGTAGAAGTGTTAAATGGCATTAGGCATTCTTAATCTTGCACAGAAGACCAACTGCAATGAATCACAAAGTAATACACTAAAACAATCAATAAAACAATTATAAAACTGACTTTAATTATATTTATACTTTAATATGTCTGCTGTGAAGTAGCAGATACCAAAATTATCGCTGACTGTTGAGCACGTCAGGTTTCAGGCATCAACTCGAATGACTTACATGTTTTTTTCCTACTTATTATAATGTTTAATTTCATTTTATACTCAATTACAAGCTTTATGTTTTGGTTGCAGGGCAGAGTGCATCATTACTTTGAGCTTACCGTCTGAAGAACCAGTGAAACAGTCGAGTTTTACCGGCTAAACTTAGCAAAGTGCGACATCCAGTGCTCTTTTTTAGCCATGACCACCCAGTTGTTTCACGCGGATTGATTGGTCCGCCTGCCTCTCCGCCAACCAATCAGCGACATGAATACTGAAAGCGTCACGAAATTGACCAATGAGCGCACACGTATTTTAGGACAACAATAATGTACCTTACATTGTGAAGCGGTAACACTACAAACTAGTGTCGCTGTGAAAAAACTACAAACGTGAGGTAAATATATCACATACTTTTGTTCCGCAGTGTGCTCGAGGTTGCTCTTATTGTGCTGTGTCATTCCAGAATGCGTTCTTCCGCAGCTAGCTAGGCAACTTTATTAGTATACACAATTGAATGACTTCCCCCAGCTAACGGCTAACGTCAGCGTCAAAGCTCATAAGTGTAGCACAGTGTTTTATAGAAATATCCACTTTTAAATAATGTCAAAATACCGCGACCTAATTCACACCGGGAGTTTGTGCGTAATACGACGTTTCTGATTGTTTTTACTGCCAAGTTTTTAATATCATGTAGCATCGTTATGACCGGTGTCGTAATGGACACGACACGACCCCAGCTTCCATGAAGGTGTAAAACCTTGTATTATTTACAAATGTGGGGGCACGTTTGCAGGATGAAGGTGGTCAATCTGAAGCAAGCCATTCTGCAGGCATGGAAGGAGCGATGGAGCGACTACCAGTGGGCGATCAACATCAAGAAAAACTTTCCAAAGGGAGCAACATGGGACTACCTCAATCTCGCAGGTATGTGAAAAGAAAACGGTGTTGTGGTCATTAATTGATGCAATTTAACTTGACCTATGTCAGCTGGGATTGGCACCAGTGCCCCCCTGCTACCCTCATTGGTAGAAGATGAGTGAATGAATGAATGTGTTAAATGTGCTCATGCTCCTGGAATGAAATGCATTATTTTCATTACAGCAACATAGTTTTCATCCATCGATCAATCTCCTGCCACTTTTTCCTCCACCTGAGGGTCGTGGGGGGCGCTGGTGCCAATCCCAGCTGACATAGGGTGAAAGGCGGGGTACGCCCTGGACAGGTCACCAGTCCATCACAGGGTCACAATATAGTTTTATTTAAATTAATCTTAATGTCCCCTTTAAAACATTTTCTTTTAATCTAATTTAGTTTAGTTTTAAATAAATTAATAACTAACTGCACTGTCTCTCATTGCAATTGTCTGACCGATTCTCAATTAATTTTCTTCCCATAAAGTAGTAGTTGTTTTAGGGTCTTGTGAGGGGGGAGTTAAAGTAAAGTGTACCAGGTAGAAAATATGAAAACAAATCAAACATGGAGTTCTTGGCCAAACAACACTTACAGAAGAATCTTAATTTATTGCACTTGAAGCAGTATTTGAGATACACTTGTGTTTAAGAATCTATAAAAAAACTTTATTAAGCATATTCTTACACTTATCAAAATATTATCATGACTTACTTATTAATTATGCCTAATTGTGACTCTGCTGTTTGTTTCTTCCAGAGGCTCTCATGGAGCAGGCAATGATTGGTCCCTCTCCTAATCCCCTTATTTTGTCTTACCTTAAATATGCTATAAGTTCACAGGTAATAAGCTCACAAGAAATAATGTGTAACTGAACCATTTGTCAAACTGTCATTGAATACAGTATATTGGTATATTTGTTGTGAACATTACCTTCCTCTGTCCCTAGATGGTGTCTTACTCCAGTGTCCTTACAGCCATCAGCAAGGTAATTTAAGCTGCAAGACAATTATACCATAGTGCATTTTAATGTAACATACAATTAATTTCAGATGTTATAATAGATCTTTGTTCCTTTTTAGTTTGAAGATTTTTCTCGAGAGCTGTGCGTCAAATCACTGTTGGACATAATGGACATGTTCTGCCACCGTCTCAGGTATGGGACATTTTCCATTGGCAGCTGTGTATCGTCATCATTTTCCTCACTAAATAATATCTGCATTGGGATCTTTCACATTGCAGTGTATTGTAAACTCCTGAATGTAAAATCAAATAATATTAAAGCTGCATGAGAGAAACTGCTCAAAAACATTTGTGCCAAAATAGAGCTAAACCGGTTTCAGTTGCACAAATGTTTACAGCGTATTCTTGAACATGAAACTTTCTTCTTCTTTAGTGTTTTACGGTAGTTGGCATCTGTTACGTGGCTTTGTTCTTTTAAATAGGTATAAATAGTTATACCAAAATGTTGAATTGGTATTTTATGTTAAACTATAAGTCTCTCTTGCTTTCCATGATTCCCTTACTATTTCTATTGTATATTATTATTTCATTTTGTGAATTTTTTTTAAACTGATTTCTATCTTTTCTGACTGTGAAGCTGTCACGGGAAAGCAGAGGAATGCATCGGCCTGTGTCGGGCCCTGCTGGCAGTGGTGGTGTGGCTGCTGCAGGGCTGTGGCTGGTACTGTGACAAGCTGAGAGAACTAGGCCCAACAGCCAGCACAGAGGCCAGTCTGCGAGCCTGCCAGGAGAGGCTTTACAGTATGATGAACTGCAATAAGAACAGAGCCTTGGTTCACATTGCCCGGCTGGAAGATCAAGGTGTTTTGAGGATTTAGTTTGCTTTTGTGTGTATTAGCTACAAAATATAATGGCGATTCTTCCTTTACCAAAGCTATATGAGAGTAACCTGCTGCTGTTCTTCCACAGGATCCTGGAACAATGTAGAGCAGGCAGTGCTTAAAGTGACCGATGGCCTCAGCGTCGTACCTAACCAAACACTGAGGACTAAACTGGAGGAAAGTTTGTCACTAGTGAAAGGGTAAAGATTCCCATCCAATTCCCTGCAAGTGAATCTGTATTCCGCTGTGAAGACCATCACAGTGAACCCTCCTTCTGCTTACTCCCCGTTCTTCCTCGTTCAGTATTCCAGTGATGCTGTCAGTTCAGTGTGAAGCTCCGCTTCATGCGTCCTTCCCGTCAGTCCACGCCTTCATCATGCTAGAAGGGACCATGAATTTAACGGGGGAGACGCAGCCACTTGTGGAGCAGTTGATGATGATCAAGAGAATGCAGGTAAACATTTGAATATTTAATATTTATGTATTAGTCTGTGTTGTTGTTTTTCTCTGTCATGAAAAGAATGAAAACTCTTTCAGAGAAAACGTCAGCTTTTCATGTACAAAGTGACATGATTTGTCTGCTCATACTCCTTTTATTTTTAAATTAAATGTTGCTTAGAGAACCTTTTGTAACATTTGTTACAGAGAAGTGCTATACAAATAAATGTATTGTTGTTTTGACATTAATAAGTCGATGAAGCAGTGTTCTCAATGTATTTGTCTCCCTCAGCGAATTCCTGCTTCTCTTTTTGTCCTGGAGATTTGGAAGGCTTGCTTTACTGGCCTCATTGAGTCACCAGAGGGCACAGAGGAGCTTAAATGGACTGCCTTTACTTTCCTCAAGGTAAGTTTTATTTTAAGTGGCTATCAGTGTGAAATTGGGCCTGTTTCTTGCGATTGGTGTGAGTGTTGGTTGTATTTGTGACTTTTAATAAACAGTAAAAGCCACTATTTAGGGAAGACTACGCTCCATTATTTTGATCAACTTGCTCATGCATGTTCCTGACGTCGTGCCACTGATTTTGTTTGCACTGCCAATTTTCTACATAAGCGCCAGTGTTGATAACAAGCTGTCAGAGTTCACTGTGCACTGTAAATCCAAGGAATTTGAGCAATATTTTGCAGAACTTGACAGACTGAATATATTAGACCCTTTCAATGACCCTGCTGTGCTTTTCATGCAAAGTATGGGAACAGCCAGAGAAAGATTCCGTTATCTTTCGGATAAACTTCCTCTCATCCTTCTCTGTGGAATGCTTACACATCACATTAACAACATGTAAAATAAACAAGATATTTAAGAGTATTAGCTTTGAATTCTGTACCGGATATTAAGTGATCACTACACAAGCAGAATCCGTTGCTTGTTGATTCCCATCGCTCCCGTCTTAGCTCGCTTTGAATGCGTTCTATGGCAGTGATCCACCTGTGCTCTCACTCAGGATCTTTGGTTGACTAACTTTTAAATACTGAATTTTATTGCAAGCTTAAAAACAAGTCACCTGTGTGTTTTTTGCTTCTTTATCCCAGATCCCACAGGTTTTACTCAGACTGAAGAAGTATCCTCAAAGTGAAAAGGGACAGGTAAAGCAACAAATCAAAACAATCATAGCAATAACCATAAACCACCACCACCACCACCACCACCACTTTTAAACATGACATGTATATTCCAGGACTTCATGGATGATGTAAACATTGCATTCCAATATTTACTCAAACTCACTCCACTGCTGGACAAGGCTGATCAGAGATGCAAGTAAGTTTTCCAAAAATCATGCAATCCACCATCTTTACCCTATTGAAAGACCGGCACCATGACATTTCTAATTTTCTGTATGTGTTCTTTTGCTTCTTTTCACTTGACTGTAGTTGTGACTGCCTCAGCATGCTCTTACAGGAGTGTAACAAGCTCGGTCTGCTGTCGGATACTAATACAGCCACCCTCACTTCAAAACGGTATGAGTTTCCAACTGAGAATGAATACCAACTGATGTGTTTGCCATATACACTGTGTTCACACCGTACCCCCCAACCCCTCCTCTTTGCACTCCTCTTTCTCGTCATTTTCTCTCCCTCTCTGTGTTTTTTTTCTCTCTCCTCTGTCCTATCCCTCTCCTCTTGCACCTTTGATTCAGGACCGAGGACAGGGAGCTCGCCCCAAGGCTAAAGACCGCAGAAAATGCTAACATCCAGCCCAATCCAGGTCTGATTCTGAGAGCTGAGCCAACGGTCACCAATATTCTAAAGGTAGTTCACCACGGCCTGATTCTTAAGTGTACAGTAGGACAATAGGAGTGTGAGTTACAGAGTTGTCCTTCTTGACCATTAGACAGTCGATGCAGATCACTCCAAGTCCCCTGAGGGCCTTCTCGGGGTCCTGGGACACATGTTGTCTGGGAAGAGCCTTGATCTTCTCCTGGCAGCAGCAGCAGCCACTGGGAAACTCAAATCCTTTGCCCGGAAGTTTATTAAGTAAGTTGATGCAAAAAAAAAAAGCATAAAATGACTTGAAAACCATGTTATAACCCTACCTAAAGTGTATGTGCTTGCCCCATTGGAAATTCCTGAGGATGATTTTTGTCTTTTGTTACAGGCTTAACGAGTTTCCCAAGCACATCAGTGGAGAAGGATGTGAGTTTAAAGACAGGAGTGACGTCTTCCAATGTGGGATTTTTTTCCCCTGCAATTTAACAACTGAGATATTAACACTCGTCTCTCTCTCTCTCGCTCTCAGCCAAGTCTGCGTCAGTCCGGGCCTTGCTCTTCGACATCTCCTTTCTCATGCTCTGCCACGTGGTGCAGACATATGGTTCAGAGGTAAATTTATGGGACCCCAAACTCACTATACAGTAAATTTGCCTTGGCTCAAGATGACAACATGATATTATTAATCCATTTGGGTCTGTGTCATTTGTCGGTTTTGAGTGCTTTAACCTTATTTGATTCCTTCCGTTTGCCACCGCCAGGTGATTCTGTCGGACCCCAGTCCTTCAGGGGAGACGCCTTTCTTTGAAACATGGCTGCAGACGTGTATGCCCGAGGAGGGGAAGACTCTGAACCCGGACCACCCTTGCTTCAGACCTGAGCCTGGCAAAGTGGAGAGCCTGGTAACCTTGCTGAACAACTCCTCAGAGATGAAATTAATGTGAGTTCAAGACTAATGCAGTGTTTTTATATGTATGTGTGTATATATATATATATATATATATATATATATATATATATATATATATACACGTTGTTTGACTTTTTTTGGAATCTGTCGAGACACAGCGGTGGAACGTAAGACCACTGAATGCAAGTCGTATCAATAATGGGGAATATTAATTAATTATATTCTTATAAAATTAAGAATATAATTATATATTTATATATTAATTATATATTATAATTATATATTATACAATTAATTATATATATATATATACACACACATTATATAGTATATTCATTTATTTATTAAAACTAACTCCAACTGTGAAAAAGTGTTTTTACTGTGTCTCATTTGGTCTTTGTATATTCATTTCAGTCTAATTTGTGCAATAGAAATTTCTTACTTATGGCAAGTCATGCTCTAAATATAGAATTTCCTCTGATGACTATGTGTGGTTGCAGTCAGGTGAAATGGCACGAAATTTGCCTCAGCATTCCAGCCGCCATCCTGGAAGTTCTGAACGCGTGGGAGAACGGCGTACTGTCTGTGGAGGCAGTACAGGTATGTGTTGCTTTCCTTCTAAAATATTTATGAGATTTCATGAGATATCAGTTGCTTATCTAACATCGGTAACCTCCCTTTGACACATTACTCAAGTGAGCATGATGAGTTCTGTGGAAACTGTGGTGAATTGCAACAGCAATGACGTCCCGGATGCGACTTCTCGATTTTTCCGTCGTCCATGGAAGCACTGTGGTCAGAATCCTCTCTCCTTCCTTCCTCTTTTCTTCCTCACTTCTGTCATCTCTTTTCTTTCTCTCTGAGTTTAGAAGATTACCGACAACATCAAGGGAAAGGTGTGCAGTATGGCCATATGTGCAGTGGCGTGGCTGGTGGCTCACGTCAGGATGTTGGGGAGGGATGAAAGAGAGAAACCCCAGACGATGATCAGGCAGCTTGTGACTCCACACTATGGAGAGAACACTCTGCAGTTTTACAACGAACGGTACAAGAAAACACCACACACTAACTCTTTACAACCTCAACCCATGACCAGACACTATGTTTAAACGATCTTTTAGGCCTGGTCAAACTTTCTGCATCAGCTTAGTGTTCCACACATGCATCTAGAGTTGTTCCGATTCCGATACCGGTATCGGAAATGCCTCCGATACTGCCGAAAATGTGGGTATCGGTATCGGCGAGTACTGGAGTCCATGCACCGATCCGATACCACGTTATTTAATAGAGCTCCGTTAGCTCTGACGCAGTTCTTCTTCGCCGCTCTTGAAACAGTTGCGCTGTGCTGTTTTAGAGGCGTGAAGAAGAACGGATCACCCGACACCTGTAGACAAGGAGCTAACGTTAGCTCATCATGTCGGCGGTTTGGCAGTATTTACCAGTTAGCTCCGTTAGCGTTGTTAGCTGCGCTAGCTCCGTTAGCGCGTCTAACGTCAAACTGGAGCGGCCCGTTTATTAAACGAAAAGAGCAGCGCTACAACTAACCAGCGTACCTGTGTCCTGCGTATGTATGCCTCTGTTTTTAAAGTTTAACGTTACTTCAGAGACTCATTTTAACAATCTGGAGTCGAGTAAAAATGATGTCACGCGCGTCCTTTCCCGGTCAGTCGCCATGGAAACATGAAGCTCTGCCAGTGCTGCGGTGTTTGGACCAGAGTGAAAACAAACGTACAAGCTGAAAAACTAAATAACATATCACTGGTAAAAATAAATGATGTCCATTTGCTGTATTCGTTCATATTTTACAGAGGGTTTAACCTGAGCCAAACCTTACCACCAATGATTTATTTATATATGTGTATATATATATATATATATGTGTGTATATATATATATATATATATATATATATATATATATGTTTATTTCGGTCATGTCAGTTAGATCACTCATCATCACACATCATCTTAGTGTAGTTTAAACAATACACATAACCAAAAGGGAAAGCCGGAGAAGCAAAAGCTTATCTAGTTCCGTCCCCATTACCCACAGAATACATATTTTCATCATACAATACATCATTTTTCTTTTTCTTAAGACATTTTGACAAAAACATGTTTCAGCATCAGGTAGCACTCAGAGATGCAGTCTAGCTCTAGACAGTCAATCAGACTCCATGTATGTCAGCTGTTGTTTGGTTACATTTGCTTCCACTGCCGTATCCTCACGGTGTCTACAGATTTCTGTCTCTGACCTTTGTCATACTTTCCTCCTGGGTCATTCTGTATCGATTAATGGTCATCTCTACATACTTCTTTTTAAATACACTCCGTTTCATCTCCTCATCCAGATTATTCCACTGTCTGACACCCGTGACTGATACGGTAAAGGATTTGGTGATGATAATCATATCACAGTCATGCAGGCGTAGTATGATATATATTTTTTTATAACACACTGGTATCGGTATCGGTACTCGGTATCGGCCGATACCCACAGCACAAGTATCGGAATCGGTATCGGGAGGGAAAAAATGGTATCGGAACATCTCTACATGCATCCTTGATTTCACATTTCATTCAAGTTTCAGGCTGTTTTTTTATGTCCATGTTAGCTTTGAGTGTTTTGCTGTACAAGTGTGGGTACAGATGAACTTTACTTTTTTTGCATAACCTCAAGCAAGTTTCCATGGTTACCATCTTTTTTGTCGAGTGCCACCAACTGGACTGGAAAGCGTTGAGAACAGGGATTATGTGCAATTGGTGCATACAGTCCACACAGATTTAAACTGGGAGGGTGTTTGCTTTTGTTCATGTAGGGCAGGGATGTTACTAAATTTTCCTTGCAGCAAAGTTACGAATGTCTCAGTCTATTTTCAATTTTCAAAGTAGGATACTTTTAATACGGAAAATAAATCGTGATCTGTGCCGTACATAAAATGAGTACTGTAGCTGGCACAATGAACTTGTTACCTACATTGCAAGTAAAAGAAAACATGACCAAATTCTCAATTATTAAAATAAATAAAAAGTGCAAACAGAGCTTTAAACAGCCCCTCTCTTCACATTTCTTTTCTACTTCTCTTCTTGATCACAAGACAGTTGAGATAATGTTTCAAGTAAAATAAAACGGTCACTAAATGCCTACATTCCAATTCATCTTTTTGTTTACCTTCAAGTAACGTCTCTGTAGCAGTGTTCAAACACTCCTTCACAACTGTTTTTCTTTTTTTTATGTTGAAGAATGAACCTATTGTTAATTCACTTTTAAACGTCCACACAGACCACATCAGCAACGGGTTTATGAACGCGCAAAGTATGACCAAGGCAGTGCACGTCATTGTCGCATGTATTAACAGTCACATCCTCTCCTCATGCTCTCCCCCCAGCGTGATCATTATGAGTTCCATCATGGAGCACATGTGCGCGTACGTCTTCCAGCAAACGGCCACAACTCTGCGGCCGCCAATGGAGGGCCAGGAGCCCATTCCTTACCGCAACCTGCTGCCCGCCAAAGAGCCCATCCACACGGCCCTCAGCAAGCAGTTCCAGACTGTGCTGCGCAAAGGCTGGGTGGACAGCCGGGCCCTGCATCTCTTTGAGTCTCTCCTCAACATGGGCGGAGTCTTCTGGTTCACTAACAATTTGGTCAAGGTAGGAAGACGAATATGATACAGCTACTAAACATGTTCATTTTCTCCATTAAACATTTGGTAAACGAATTAAAGAAAAACAACAGCCGTCCTAGTGACATCTGTCCAGTCTGAATAGCAGACCCAAACCAAAAGATTATTTATTGTAAGACAAATTATTTTTATATTTATTTATTATTATTTTATTTGTTGTATTGACTGATTCTCAGCTCTACTACTTTTACCACAACCATTTACAGAGAATGACATTTTGTCTGTGCAACAATAACCTGTTTTTCAAAAAGCAATGATCCTTGAATGACTTTTCTCTTGTTCACACAGTACAGAAGTCACTTTGGGTTTGGGCTTACTCACTCACTCATTCACTCCATTCACTCATTCATTAGTCGTTCACTTTTTTCGTCATCACTACCCGCTGTCAGTCTACCTCGGCAGTAGAGCTAATCGATTGCTTAATGAATCGTCCACTATTTTGATAATCGATTCATCGGTCTGAAGCTTTTATTCATTATTAAAACTGGATTTCTGATTGTTTCGTTTCTTTGCTCCACATAACAAATAAATCATTACAAGTGAATCATTTTGGTTTGTGGACAAAAACGAGACATTTGAGAACCTCATTATTTCCATGTTTGACAAACACTGATCAACATTACATTACACAACATTTTTAACGTTTTCTGACATTTCTGTCATGAAATTAAACTATAGATGAATCGATTATGAAAATAATCGTCAGTTGCAGGTCTACTCGGCTGTAATGCATATTGTGTTGCTTGCATCACATGGTTGTATCTCACAGGACGTCCTGGATGAAGGATGAAAACTGAAGTCGAGTCTGACCAACAGATGGATGAAGGTGTGTAACTGGAGCACTTCATCTTTATTTCAGGAACTGCTGAAGGAAACTCGACAGGAGTGGGCCAACCGTGCGGTGGAGTTACTCTACAGCATCTTCTGTCTGGACACTCAGCAGATCACCCTCACTCTGTTGGGGACCATCCTGCCCAACCTGCTCACAGACGCCGCCCACTGGCACAGCCTGGCGGATCCACCCGGCAAGGCCCTGGCCAAGTAAGCGGAGTGTATGAACGTCGACGAGCCGTTATGTTTATTCCCCCTGATGTCGAGTGTTAACGTAACCGTCCTGGTGACTCCTCAGGTTGTCTGTGTGGTGTGCACTCAGCTCTTTCTCCTCTCACCACAAAGGCCAGTTCTCAGCTCGTCAACGAAAAAGGCAGCGAGAGGATATTGAGGTTAAAAAAAAAAAAAAAACTCACAATCTCATTTATTATTTAAAATATTACTTTCAGCGTGAGAAAGCAAGTTTTTCTTATCATGATGTCTAAAATGATTTATTATGGGCCACAGGATTACAACAGCCTCTTTCCCCTGGATGACACTCAACCATCTAAACTCATGCGTCTGCTCAGCTCCAACGAGGATGAGCCTGTAGCCCTTTCCAGTCCAGGTCAGTCTATTAATATTAGCTTTTTAATAAACAGTTGTATTATGAAACCTGTGCTAGTCTGAGCCGGGGATTATGCGAATGCCAAATGGTTTTCAGAAGTAAACCCGACTTTCTGGAGATCCTGTTACCGGCAAGTTGCTTCTTGTAAGCATTTTTCTCGAAGCCCTTTGACCCAATTTTGTCTCAGCGTCACGTATCTGTTTCTTCTCTCCCCTCAGCAGGTTCTTACTTGAAATTAGGCTTTTTCCTTAAAACAACAAGCAACAAGGCCGTAACTGGGAGCAACAGCGTATCTGTGTAAATCCTGACTAATATAAAAAGTTTTTATATTAGTCAGGATTTACACGGATATTAAAAATCTTTCAGTTTCAGTCTTTGACACACCTAGTCTGAGAAATCACCGCAGATGGTGTCGGGGATTAGAACATTGCATGACTTTGTAAAAAAAAAAATATATATATATATATATATCAGCTGATTTTGCCTGGTGAGCTCAGACTTGCCCTTTTTCCTTTGTTAATGCCAGTCATTTAGAAACTGTACTGTAACTACTAAAGAGAAGGCGTGCTTTTGTTTTGATTTGAATAAAAAAAGAAAAACCTGACCTGCATCTTTTTAAAACGAAATTCTCAGGAGGTTATTTTAGGATCAGCTCATGATTATGTAACTTTACAGTGGATGAGACTTTCACAATCTACAGTAAATTCTTTATTTTTGTCACAACACGGGTTACTGGTGACTTCCCTGTTATTTTGTTGCGTGTGTGTGTATAGGGTTTTTAGAAACACCACAGAAAACAAAAAAGAACTGTCATGTGTTTCTCACGTCACACGTTGTATCACAGGCGACCGATCGATGAGCAGTTCCCTCTCAGCCTCCCAGCTCCACACTGTCAACATGAGGGACCCTCTGAACCGGGTCCTGGGTAAGAAGTTTGTCCACCTTTCTTTGCGTCTTGAACCTCTGTCTGGGTCCCATTTAAATGGAAGCAAATCCGTATCATAGTGAGAGAGCTAGTACAGTTGCATAAACACATTTGCCTTTTATTCACTTTTGTATTTTTGGCCAAGTTTATTGGATAACACTTCATTTAAAAAAGTCAAGATGATGTGTGTACCACCTGTTCTCATCTCTCCTCTCCTCTCCCAGCCAACCTATTCCTCCTCATTTCCTCCATCTTGGGCTCCAAGATGGCTGGACCTCACACCCAGTTCGTACAGAGTTTTATGGAGGAGTGCGTCGAGTGCCAGGAGCAGGGAAGTCGCGGGAACATCCTTCAGTTCATGCCCTTCACAATGGTGAGTTATGAGCTGGAAGGGGGGGGGAGGTCAAGATGGGAGAAGATAACCAAAGAATGAAGATTTTTTTGCTTAAAAGTGTAGTGCGTAACTTTTATGAACAAATGTTGGTTACGTTCAAACCTTTGTCACATTAGTCTATACCAGACCTCTGCGTTTCTTAAAAAATAGCGGGGTTTCTTTCTCTTGTTGCCCGGCAACATTCCTGCACTGCGCATAGGAAGTGATTTGTTGTGTTTCGAGGCAGAGGGAGGTATCGGCAATAATATTGCATTAGTAAAGTGTGTGACGTGTGATGTAAGATGGACGGATTGTATGAAAACAAATGTTCTTAAATGGTTACGAAACTGCAGTTTTAAGGAAACAGTTTCACTGTTTGTGTGTGTGTGTGTGCATAGTGGAAGCATGTGATCATTTTTGAGTAGAAGAAACAAACAAATGAAAATGAACTGGAAAGTTGAGGGTTAGAATGCTCTTTTCTTCTGTTGTTTCTAATGAAAAGCTGAAAACTATTGTTTCTCTGTGTTGTCGCATGTGCAGGTTTCTGAGCTGGTGAAGCTGCCCGCTCTGGCCAAACCCAGAGTCGTCCTGGCCATCACTGACCTGACACTGCCGCTGGGGAGGAGAGTGGCTGCCAAAGCCATAGCTACCTTGTGAACAGTGCGTCATCTAACGTCAGTATTGCATAAACTGTATATTATTATTATTATTATTATTGTTATTGTTCAGCCCAGGATTGAGTCAGCAGAGAGATGGCAACACAACGGAATACTTTAATAACTGTTTTGTGCCTGGCAGGATCGTCCATTTAAATGTTTGTTGTAAAAAAAAAAAAGACTTCTGTAAACACATTTTTACCGCTGTCTTTTTAGAGCTTGTTTTCCACACATGAAAAAAAATGTACATAAAATTTGGACTAAAATTTACTCTGAAGATCCCCTTTTTCTTGCTTGTCAATATTTGCATCATACATTGTGTCAGTTGATTGGTCACACACTAGTGAGACGACCACATGACACTGAGTAAAAAAAGGGACCGTGGGGATATCATGTGACTTGATATCAAACATCCACGACTTCCTCAAGGAAACCGGGTGGCAGAAATACAATGACACACACACAGACACAGACACACACACACACACACACAAGAAAAGTCTATTTCACTTTTCGTTGCACTTCTCTACACCAGCCTGCTTTAAAGTCACTGGAATTTCTTTGACGACGCGGAATCATTCGGCATGAGTCACTGCCTGTGTCTGATGTGTCACACAAGACGGCCAGTGAAAAAACAGGAAACGAAATGGATTTCAAAATAAGGCTCATTCAAAGAAAAGAAAAAGATGCATTCCAACAGTGTATAGAATTTATTGATACATTCATAATGCTTTATTCTCAATGGTTACGATCCACAGAAAAGTAAACCTCTCGGTCACACAAAACACTTGATGTGGGATCGATGTATACATTTTAAATTTATGACATTTTTGAGCAACTTATGAGCAAAATTGTCACCAGTATATTTTGCCCTACTCATTTCACAGCACATGTAGACGATGCGTTTTCTTCATCGTGTAAAAATAAACATTTAAAACGAACGGGACATGAAGGCAGCAGACTGTTTTGGTCATTAGATGTATTAGATGATGTGAATGCAACGTTGGCTGATGCCGATATTGTCCTGATCATATCGCACATCCCTGGTATTACATTACTGCAAGACGTGATCACAAAGGTGGAAAACAGAAGGAGAATTTGTCTGTTCGCGGTGTTCTGCTTTGTCCGTTTGCAAACTTGAATAATTATAGGTATTTTAAGCAAATCAGGGCCAACTAAAACACAACCTCCTGCGTTTTAATTGCACTAGCACAGTGTTTACATACAGTTCTCATAATTACAGTGCATAAATACAGTATGATTAGCTAACGCAATCATAAGTAAAGACCATTAAAGAATACACATATATATATATATATATATATATATATATATATATATATATATAGTTTGTACATGAGAATTAAGAATATTGTGAAAACAAAGTACATTCACTTAACTTAAGAAAAGGGTTCATTCATAAATTACTGCAGCATCCAAATACACAAATAAATACTTAAATAGATAGATCTTAAAAAAATATAAAATATTTTCTAGCAAAAAATAAATTAATGCCATAACAAAAAAACGGCAGTATAAGTTAATTTTCAGAGGAAAAAAAAAAATAAAAATAAATAAGAAAGCCAAAAGCAGTCACGCGAGGACGCTTCTTGGTCAGCTCTCCGTGTCGTCGTCATTGCTGCGGTCCAGGGTCCGCAGACAGCGGTCCATGTCCCGTCCAAACGACTGCAGCTGCACCAGGATCAGGTGAGCTGCCACCTGAACCTCGTACTCCCCCTGCAGCTGTAGTGGCGCCGGCGTGGGCGTGGGCTGCACCGCGGCCTCTTTGTAGACCATTTTCTGCATCTGCGAGGAGCAAGGAAGTCAATCATGATATAAACAAAAAGCTTAAAGGAACACTAAACCAATTTACATTTAGCTTTGTTTTACTAGAATAGGGGAAGTATTTTTGAAGAATTGTGCTCCCCAACCTCCATTTCCCCTGAGTCGAGAAATAACTTCATTCTTTCCTGTGTTACGTGCCCACCAGTGACACTTGGTCCGAGGCTTGAAACTGCAATGCTAATTCCACACTTTTTAGACCCACTCGTAGAGGGACGGGACCTCATTCCCAGAATGTAAACGGTGTCCGCCATCTTTGCTAGCAGTTACGCTAACAGGACCACTGATGGGCACGTAACAAAGAAATAATGAAGATACTGAGGTTTAATAATATCGGAAGGAGAACAGTGATGTCGAGGCATTCTCTCACCTTGTTGATCTGGATGGAGAGATCCTTGATGTCCGATGTGAGCTCGGTCATTTTGTTTGGCAGCCGCTCGGAGATGGCGCTCAGTAAGGCCCGGTGCAGCTGCAGACCCTCAGTCATGTTTCTCAGACAGGTTCTCTGGAGGAAAAGAGTCAAAGCACATTTGGTACTGGTCTTTTTTTTTTAACTCTTCAAATGATTCCCTCATCTCCTCTGGGTGGACGATGCTTACCAGAGTGAAGTTCTCAGACAGGGCTCTGAGCACAGGAGCAGCGGGGATGCCGATGTTGGCCGCCATTATCTCCAGCTTTGCATTATCGGGGGAGTTTAGCTGTAGAGTCTGCGGGCGACAGATAACACAATGATGTCATGGGTTGATTGCAACTTGGAATGCAACGGCAAACATCCGGCCTGTAAATGCTTGCAGGCCTTACAGGCGGTTTAGTTTAAAAGAAAAAAAAGACAAATCCCAAATCCCTCATAAAAAAAAAGAATAGCCACATTCCTGCTCATTATTATTATTATTATTATATTCTCTGTATGGTGATGCATCATCTAAATAATGGGTAAAAGGTGGCATAAAATACACACAGCAGCATAGAAGTTAAAACT
Source organism: Solea solea (assembly GCF_958295425.1). Taxonomy (NCBI): domain Eukaryota; kingdom Metazoa; phylum Chordata; class Actinopteri; order Pleuronectiformes; family Soleidae; genus Solea; species Solea solea. Next base: position 2,954,660 of record NC_081154.1, read on the forward strand.
ATTGATGTGTGGTGCAAACACAGGTATATCAGGCATGTTATGTGTAAGAAACGTGTCGTTTTCTGTCAAAACTTTAACTTTTAATCAAGATAATCCCAATAAATATCTACTGACGTGTTGGGAAATATCACTCCGCCCACATAGAAGCATAAAAATTCAATTTATTCTCTAAATAGATCACAGACCAGTGCCGTCGGTTGGACTTCTGAGTTTATATTTAATTTACGCCCTAATATTCAGCATGCAGCGATTTCTGCTGTGTCATCATTCAGTAATAAAAAGGACACGTTCCACACCAAAACAGGGCTGGCCCAAGCCTTTATGGGGGTCTAAACTGAATTTGATATGGGGGGGTTCCATCAAACCATTACTTTTACATTAGAGGGCAGTAAAATCACAAAAGTGTGGTGGAATTAAACGAGTAAAACAGCTTAATGACTTTGGCACACGTGTGCACCTAAATTAAACCAAATAACTTAAGCTCAACACTATTTAGAGATTTCTCAAATATCCCCCCCCTCAGGGCAGCTGCTTAATCCGCTTAGGTCTTGGAGCGCCTCTGCACCAAGAACACGCTCAGTCATGCGCCAAGCGCTTGCCTTCATTACGCAGCAGTTTTACGGAATCAAAGCGGACTCAGCTGTGTCTCACCTCTGTGTGGATGCAGGCGCTGTGCGTGTCGGGAATGGCGAGCAGGATCTTCTGTGTCAGGCTGCGGCTCCGCTCCACCGCCTCCTGAAAGGCGGGATCCGCAACAAGTGCGCCGCTCTCGGTGGGCAGTGGCGCGCTGCGGCCCAGGCTGGCCATGAGGCAGGGAATGGCGACAACTGCGAGGAAATCAGAGCGTGTGAGGAGAGCATGAGAACCACAAACACGTCGTTCTTTCTACACCCAGCACGGAGTGTGTGTGTGTGTGTGTGTGTGGAGCAGAGGAGGAGAACAAAAGCCTGTCTCTCTCTCTCCTCTGCGCTCCTGTGGGAGCAGAGCAGCACTGGCCATGTTCCATCCCCTTCAGGCTAAAGGCTGAAGCTGCTGCATGAGTTCAGAATAGTCACTGCAATGTGAAACCAGTGAGACCAGAAGTAACCCCACAAGTTAAAGTTATAAATACCCCAAATCTGACAGTTTTAAGCAGAGCTAAACTTGTACTGACCAACTATTCCTGTGAGATCAGCCGCAGATGTTTGCTTTTTATGGATAAAATCAAGCACTTTAAACTTCAGCTGTTTCTCTTCTCTGTCTTTCTCTATCTGGTCTGTGTCTGAAGATGGTCAGCGGAGACAGGAAGCAAAGAGTTTTACAAGCATGACCTCACGACTCACCAATAAGGATGTTCATGCCTCTGTTGGGAATGTCTTTCAAAGTGTTGATGACCTCAAGTCATGATTTATAGGGCACTTATAGTCGCCTATACAGGGATTTCCCAATATTTGTGAGTCTCACTATGACAAGAGGAACATTTCTGTGAAATTCAAACATTTATATGTAAACGTAAGTTTTTTTTTAGTCTGTGTGTGTGTGTGTGTGTGTGTGTGTGTGTGTGTGTGTGTGTGTGGCAAAGCCAACTTTGCCACATTTTTTAATGAGCTATTGACGTATTTAATCCTAACTCATCACCAAAATGTAATCATAACTTCTTCCTTGGGTCATAATCTATAATAACTCTTTAGTAAACGGCTGCTTTACCAAGTTATTACATCTTGATAATCCAACGATGATGATATTGCGCACCATTTCAAGTAAAATTGATGAAGGGGCTGCCGCCGCCCTTTGTTACTAACACACTACTCTTAGATATCACTAGATATTTTTAAAAGAAGACTTAAAACCTATATTTTTACTACCTTCAACTATAGCTCATTTAATATTCAACCCTGTGTTGTATTTTATTTGCATTTTTTAGTGTATTTTAAAGTTAAAACAGGGGTTTTAACCTCTCGACTCTATAGCCTTTCCCTATTTTTATTCCACCCTGTGTTGTATTTTACTGTTTTATTTGCATACTTTGCTTTAATTTTGTGTTTTATGGTTGTATTTGCTTTTTAAATAATTTTATATATATGTGTATATATACATATACATATATATAACATTTGATTTTGTAGATTATTATCACTAGACATAAGTGATCTAATCTACACCCACAGACATTTTATTCCAAAATCATCCTTTACTCATCAGTCAGATGCAGTGAAACATAATAATTCAGCAAATGCAAGAATTAACAAGTAAATAAATGAATAAGAGTGAAAAAAGAAAGAAAGTAATGAGGTGTGAGTAAAGTTGTGCGTCGTACATATAGCAATCTAAATTTCACTGAAAACCTCCAGAGTAACATCATTCATGAGTTTCATTTTTGGGAAGTGGAATTCCTTTTATTACCGTGCTTTACTACTTTCTTTGTGACGCAATGTCCTCTGTTTCTACGTTTCTCTGACGCCATGTTGCACAAAAACCACGTCGAGTCATTTATGAGCTTCCTCTGACAGCAGTTACACGGAGAAATTGAAACTGATCAAAATGATTGTGAGTTAAATGTATTTGTTTTGTTGTGTGTGTGTGTGTGTGTGTGTGTGTGTGTGTGTGTGTGTGATGTCATGCTGGTGGCTTTGGATCTTTTTTTTCTCCCACACTTATTTTACAAAATAAATACAAATCTCATTGCCATAAACTCTCATATTGAGGCCCATTAGTCAGGTACACAGCCATGTGAATAATAGTGAGTTTGGACTTATTGTAACTGTGCAGACACACGGTGAGGAGAGAAAAGAAGGGAACAAGGCTAAGATACAAGGCTGCCACCTGCTGGATTTTATGTGTACACGTCTGGGTAACAAATAACCTCTTCACCTTTCTGCACAGCCTCACACAAGGAAATTGCTGCCAGTTTTACATCTGTATGGTTAATAATTTATCCCAATCCCACTGAGATACAAGATCTCTTCTTCTAGGGATGGCAGCATAGATAGTACAAATAGTTACGGAGACAAAAGACATACATTTCAGACATAAAACTCACAAAACGGCAGAATATAAAAGCCAAAAGGAAGTCGTACTGTAATAAACACTGTAATAAAGTAAAGTCAGAGGTGGAAAGAAAATACTGAAGTATTCTACTCAAGGAAAGTGCCACTATTTCAATAACATTTTATTTAAAAAGTAAAAAAGTAGCTTGTTTAAAATGTGAGTAAAAGTTACTTTGTTACTTTTTTTTTAACAAGGCAGAGACACACAAATCTCACATGAATTGTTCTTAATTAAAAGCAAACATTTACTAATTAAAAGTGCTGACAAAATATGTAAACACATAATGTCAATGTCAAAATGGGTCAAAGGTCACGGATGCTTTCACCTTCTCACTCACTCAGGGACCTTAAATTCACCTGTTCCTGGTTCCTCATCAAAGTCCTTGTTACCAAATCAAATCAGAAGAAGAAGAGTTGCTATTATGGTCTGTATTTATATAGAGCTTTTGTAGTCTTGATGAGCTGCTTTGCCAGTCACCCACTGCACCTCATCATTTTAGTACGTTTTATATCAGAAAAAAACCTCTTGATACTGAAGTACAGTAAATGTCATATACTTTCAGACTAGTAATAGTAATAGTACTTCAACTTCTACCATTTTCTGGTAAGATACTTGTATCTGTACTTGTGTTTAAGGTACTTTATATAAGACTGGCTGGTCCATTGTGGCTGTGATCAACCGTCCGTCTGACCTTGAAGTTTTGTATAATAACAATAAAGTGGCTTAACTTGACTTCTTTCTTTCATGAATGTACAATATATAACCAAGCGGCCTTGGCAAAAGTGTTGCACTCTCTTGAGTGTGTGACTTCTATAAAGCTTTGGTTTGTGCTCAGTGTTGAACTCGGCTGTTCCTGCAGACGGTGCGACTCCCTCGGCTCACTCAGCTCAGCAAAAGTGTTGTTTTGGGTTAATCAAGTTCATTTAACCGGTGTCAGGGTGATGATGGCTCTAGTTTCACATTTATGGTACAGATATGAGAGTTGCATAAACCTCCTCATCGGAGGAACAACAAAAAACCAAGGATTTGTTCCGTATTCAAAAGATATAGGGTGTGTCTTCTGCATAAAACAGATAAGGAACACACTCCGTTCCTTATTTTTGATATTCAAGTCAGAGCAAAACCATAGCAGAGGGAAAATATTATCCCCTCCTGTCATTAATTACTATGCCAACTGAAAACGGAGACGCGGCGAGGTGTAAAGGTAAAACAGGAGGATACTGCTCAGACAGATCTCAGGCTGGATAATAGAAATATAGTAAAAGTAGAAAATTCTGGGGCGAAATGTTGTTCCTGCCTGCTTCTTGGTGCCAATGTCGTCGGGTGCTTGGAGTCATGGAGAATCAGTGGAGTAACATTTGGGTGGATTGAACCTTTAAAACTTTAAAGCCCCTCCCCCTTCCAAACACCTGTGTCCAACTGGCCAAAACGGGCAAAAAGCAGCGTGTTTTGAAGTTATTTATCTATTTCAAGAGCGGTTGACGATACAGATGTCATTTTTGGTTCGTGTCAGCGTCAGGAGGTTTTCAGGAGCTCCCACATTTAAATTTCATTTTTTGAAGTACAAAACCTACACTGTGATTGTTTAAAAACCGTAATATGTGATTACTAAACTAACTAACTGCAATTGCTAAACTCCAAAACTACATCTATCACTCATCTGTGAAAGTGAAATTCTGTGAATTTTCTTCATTCATTTTAAACCTCCCGGTTCCTTATTCTCTTATCAGGAAGTTGGCAAGAAGGTGAAAAAAGGTTCTTGTTCTTCTTCTTGTTCTTCTTCTTCTTTTTTCCCACACATTCACTCCACCTATCATGTTACCTCCTCCAATTATCCATTAAACCCTCATTTCAAAAGTCCCCAAACTGTTATCCCGGGTTGTGTAATCACCTTAAAGGTCACTCGTGTTCCTCCATTGTCGGAGATCAGTTTGCCTCGCGCGCTGACACGAGGCCCCTTGCTCGGCGTCTGTAGCTACGTTACGTGTGGCCATGCTCGATAGACTGCGAAGTGAAGCTGTCAAATCTGATCCCTGAAATCCACACTGGTCTGATCTCCAGTCAATCCTGCACATGAAAGGACGCCATTATTCACTGCTGAGGCCGCGCTGCGCGAGACAAACGCGCCGGCTTTTATTTGATGCCGAGTGTAACACAGTGTGTCACCTTTTGTGTCCACTCACAAACAATGCACCGCGTGGAAAAGGATACTGTTGGATTTAGTGTGATGTATCTGTGGTCCGTGAAAGCCTAAAGTGTTCACTGTTGAGCCTCAGAACACGGACCATTTCCACTGCTTTTTTACACACTACGGCAACATAGCGCGTCTTATATGCTTTTTTTCCTGCACAATAGGCAATCTGTACTCAAAATGTTTAAAATGGGATTAAATGAGTGACATTTGGAAATACGTCACAGTTCAAAGTTCAGACGGCTAATTTTTATGGTTAAAAATAAAAGAAAAACGCTCTAATTTGCACAATTATCGCCACTTTATATCGCTACTAAAAATGCGACGTAGAATGAATCATAACTTTGTGTCAAAGACACTGAAGAAGACAAAGAACAACCCACATTTCTTTTAAAGTCTGAATATGTGAGCTATAAACACACAAAATTAGATTACTTCTTTATTCTCCCACTTTCTATCTCCATTTTACTGTTTTACTTTTATGTTGTTATTGTTTTTATGTCATGTCGCTGTGCCTTTCACTCTGTAAAGCACTTTGCTTTAAAGACAACCTTGGTGGTTTTTAAATGTGCTCTAAACATAAAGTTGCCTTGACTTTTGTGGCATTCAGCTTCTTTTTTCTAATGTTGGATTATCCAGGAGGAAGTCATTAAACAGCCCCCCCAAAAACACAAAACAACCATAAAATGACCCAAATTAAGGCTTTAAAGTCAACATAATAGACGAGGACTTTAAATTCATTTAATTAAGTATCTTTAAAAAAAGGGTGTAGGTATCTGGATCTGAAAAATATAGGATTTCACATTCATGATTAGATTGTGTGATGTGATTCATCCTGCGGGCCGGATTGGACCCAATGGCAGGCCGGTTCTGGCCCGTGGGCCTTATGTTTGAGTCTTGAAGCTCTTTTATATTGGTCAAATAATCTTGAACAAAACAAGCTTTTGCGTCTAAATGGTGACATGGATCAGGAAATGAGAGAAACATCTGGCCTCTGAAACACCACACGTTTCCCTGACAAAGCACTTTTGTGGCGTTGATTCAGAGGATGTTTACAAAAGAGGACGATACGACTCACTCCTCGGGAGGTCCGGTCCGGCTCGCGTCTGTTTTCAGTCTCCGTCTCTCTGGAAGTGATGAATCCAAACCACAGAGGAACGTGGAACGTGGATGAAACGAATTGAGGACTCAGGGGATGATTCATGGCGAATACTGCAAATATTCACAATGGCATGAGGGTTTGCTTCCTTTATTTTCCTCTATAGGTGAAAGTTTGTCAGTTTAAACCTTGAATGTGAGACCTTGTGTTGCCTTTTTGCCTTCATGGGTCAGTAAGACAACAAATGCATCGGTGCTCTTCACACGTTCTCACATTACTTCACAGGAAGAAGATGATGCATCAAACTGAATGACTCTAATACCCTGATTTGTGGCATTTAAATATTAAAGTATCATATTAAGTATGTATCTTATCTTAAATCATCCCTAATATTTGAAATATCTCGTCTCTTAAAAATATTTAAGTCATGGAACATTTCAGAGTCACCTTTGACAGTTTTTGTGAAAAATAAACATATTAACGACGTGCAGAAGTGGCTAAATGGTGTGTGAACGATACAAGAGGGAGTGTGAGGAAAACAACTGTAATAGACTCGGACTCCATGTACATTTGCGTTGTTGGATTATCAACACGGCGGATTTAGCCTGTGATAATCTGGTGTCAGCCTCGGGCTCGATGCGTGTTAGATGATGGCTCATACTTCTACACTTAAACTGTCGTTGTTACCTGAAAAATGTGTTTTATTCCCCCTCACTCTTACCACAGCAGGGGGCGCTGTCTGACACAAACTGAACCCAGTGTTTCTCCACTGAAGAAGGCATGACCATCTCTGGAATATTGACCCTGGCCTAAATTGTCTCGTCGGTCGGTCACTTCCGCAGAAGTGGTGCGTCTCTCCGGTGTCCGCTTACCTTTCAAAGCTCCGAGAGAACATGGACGTACAGGTGCCCACACAGGCCCGTGCCCCGGGAGGCCCCATGTGATCACGGGCGCTTGGAAACATTTTCACCTGCAACCCAATCCCGGAGCGGCCTGCGCTCTGTGGGATTGGATGCGTCACCTTATCCCCCACTTTGTGTCCCATTACCCAGCAGTTGTAATGCTCACACCAGTGTAACGTGTCCGACGGAGCAGGCGGGGCAAGCCGAGCTGGCCTGAAATTTAAATTAACCTCAGTGATGTTTTTATGTGTGCCGGAGAGAGAGAGAGAGGTGTTCCATTACCAAGTACCCTCACTCCCAGCACACACACACACACACACACACACACCTGTCGTACATACAGGTGAACAAAAGAATGTGCTCACTCACATACATTAGCTGTAAGAAACACACACACACACACACACACATGTTTGTTTGTTTCTAGGTTTATGTTTATCTGCTCTCTGGTGGTGAAGCTTCACCTTAACAGTGGTTGGTTTCAAAGCCACCATGAGACTCTGTTATCTGTGTGTGTGTGTGTGGAAATGTCAGAGAGGGGCTCACCATCTGTTTCTCTGAGTCTCCCACTCGTTTGAGCAGGCTGTGGAACGCGGCTTCGTTTGACATTAACTTCATATCGTTATCGTTGTTTTCTGTCTAACTAATGGAATACAGAGTGTAGGAGCTCAATGTTGTGTTCGTTTAGTTTAGACTTAGTTTAGTTTACGCAGGATTATATGTTGTGGTGCAGCATGTGAACTGTCGACTGACGGCCTTTACACCATTGCGTTTAACCTTTGATATTGTAACTGTGTACTTTATTATTTTAAGTATGGAATTTATGTTGTCACCATTAACACTATTTTTTTTTATTATATTACATGTTATTGTTTTATTATGTGTCTAAGTTGTATTGTTCATTTTATTAATTATGTTATTTAGTCTATAATGTTTTATTATCACTTTTAGTCTTTTGTTTTCTTAGTGTAATTCCTTGTTGGTTCCGCGTCCCCTTGTTGTGGTGGGGGGACCAGGTAAAGGGACGGACCGGGGAATACATTGCCGATCCGAGAGAAGCTTGGACATGTTTGGATGGAAATGTAACCTGGATGATAAATGAGTGTCCAGTTAACCTCTGCATGTTTCTGGACTATGGGAGGAACCTGAAGAGAACTCGGTTGAACTTGAACTGATCCGAACTAGTAACCTTCTTCCTGTAAGGCAACAATGCTAGCCACTGCATCGATGTGAAGTCTGGGAAGAAGCATCCATCCATCCATCTTCTACTGCTTTATCCTCCACAAAAAGACCCTGGTATACTTCCACGCACAGATTTTGGCTGAGCATAGACAGCGCAATACGCAAACTGAATCTCCGCCCCACCAGTAGGTGGAGTATAACGCCTCGCTCACCAAGCAGAGAAAAACCCTGCGACAACAGAAGAAGTAGTCGCCAAGGATAGTCACCCAAGACTCGACCTGCTCGAAACCAGACGTCTCTCTTCTCCTTTGGTAGGAATGCGTCCTATTCCCCGCTTCCAGACTTGTACTGCCACCCAGTGGTGAAGTGAGATACTACAGGACCCTGACGCACACAACAAACAACCTGGACAGATCGCCAGTCCATCACAGGGACACATATAGACGCGGTCAATTTAGAGCGTCCAATTTACCTGATCCCCATATTGCATGTTTTTGGATTGTGGCAGGAAACTGGGCATCATATTTCCCAAAAAAGACCAAGTGCTGCCTTTAGGTCAGTGGTCGTTTGGAGATGACGTTGAGTTCTCTGGACTCTCACTGAGCAGCTGTTACCCCAGCAAGGGTAAAACACAGAGGCCGCACAGAGGAGGGCATCTGTTCCATGTGGCAGTCTCTCTTTAATCTCCCCCTGAAGAAGTGGGTCACACAAGTTGATGGGTGCATTCCCAGACTTTCTGCTCGAGTGTTTTTTTATGGCCGTCATAAATCATATATTTGTCTCGCTCTGCTTTGGAGGCGATTTTTCTCTCTGACAGAGGGGAAACCCTTGTTGACAAATCATTTCCCACATCTTAAACATCTGATTTCATTATTCAGGACTACACTGGGGTTACCTCGCCCCGTGGAAAGGGCCTCAGAGCACAGATTACATTACGTCTCTACTCAAATACATCCCCCCCCCCTTATCTTTTCCAGGGTCTCAATTTGCATCCTTGATTTCATCAGAAGAGGCACAAATTCATCTTCCTCTGTGGTGCGTTCAGGTGAAATAGGAGCTCCTACATCTCTGGCAGCTCTTTAAAAATGGTCCATAAATGTGATTTGGAAAACCCATGGGAGTGACTGCATTACACAAAATGGCTCCCAGAGGCAGCATGGGTGCCTATTAGAGACATGAGGGGGGGGGGGGGGGGAATGAAAAACAGCACGGATGCTTTCTCTAGATAACCCGGGCTTGACCATGAGGGATTCCACTGTGTTCCTTTAATTAACTGCAGGTGAAGAGGTGAACGCAATGAGTGTTTGCTCAAGGGCTTTATAGCACAATACAGAACTGCATCACACTTGTCCCTGTTTGCATTAGAAGTCTCTCCCCTGCCCTAGTCGCTGATGTTGGTGGATGATATTGGTCGCGGGTTTATTGGCCCGTGATACTGACACGTCAGCATTAGCATATCATGCTAAGGAGTAATCTGGTATCAGGTAGGCATTAAGTGTAATGGCTCTGTACAGTCGTGCTTCCATCAGGCGGATGCCGCGACACGGGTTCTGTTGTTTTCTTTTCCTCTTCACAACGCCGCGCGGCGGTTTGCTGACGCGGCGTTAAAGCGTATGCACTTTAACTTTTAATGGGATGACATGCGCGCACCTGTCAAACTGGCAGATTAAAAGTTAACGTTCTCTTTCTGCACAGTGTGCAGCACCGCTGTAACTTAATAAATCATTGAAGGATGCTGCAGGTTATCGGGGAGTCGGCCTGCAGAGGGTTCGCTGTCAAATACCCTTAACGTAGGGTTCCGGACGGCAGGCTTGGTTTGTTGAGCTCATCAGAATGGAGCTCTGGTGCAATAACTACTATCTGATACGTTCCTCTAGTACCACGGGCTGATCCTCACGCAGTGATTTGAATTCTAAACTTCCCCCATGTTCTGTAAATACAAAAAAACCAAAACAAAACCAACGATTTAGTTGGAAAACATGATTTTACTTGTATAGAGAATACTGTAAGGATTTAAAAGGAATACTGAGCACAATGTTCTTCACTGTTGTGTTTGCCGTTAAGTCTACTCATATTGCTGTTTGTCCTGAATTGTGTGTGCGTGTGCAGCGAGGTGCACGCACCACTGGATAAATCCCATTTGTATCCCGCATTTGGAGTTCACCAAAAACGCACATCTGCTTTTTACTCCCTTAGTGCACAGACTGGACCATTAGCAGAAATTCCTAATGGGCCTCTGAATGATGAATTATTCATCTGGGCTAGGTTGCATTGGCCTGGTTTTTCCTGTGCAGGCGTGTGTCTCTTTGCCCACCTTGGCTCTGTGACAGCTGTCTGAGACTGAGGCGCTGACGCTGGAGCTACTCCGTGCTGTTTGGTGTGGGCAGTAGCAACTTCAGCTCCGTCGTGTGGCTCCATTCCTCTTAAACGACCGTGCTGATGGTGGAAGACTCCTCTGACTTGCCCTGTATGCTGGGCAATGACTTTAGATACTCCAAATGTCTGCGGGCGTCCTCCTGGTTGGCCCTGACGTAGTAGACCAGGTAGGAGATGACCATGGTGAACCAGCCGAACATGACAACCAGCATGGCTACATCTGTAGTCCTCTTCATCACCACACACAGGTCTATGTCCGGTGCCAACAGGAAGGCGAGTCCTTGAACCCCTATGTCCTCGGGTTCTGACGTCTGGCACACGATGCCTGTGAGTGACGCGGGCTCCAGGTCTACACGAGGCATGGCCATCTGTAGGTTGCAGTCACAGAGCCATGGGTTGTTGGTTAGATTGGCGCGAGCCCGCAGGCCCTCAAAGGCTTCAGCGTTGAACTTCACTAGCTTGTTTGAGGAAAGGTCCAGGAACTGTAGCGAGGAGCCCAGGCCTCTGAACGCGCCCGGCTCTAACTGACTCAACTCATTATGCGAGAGATCCAGTTCCACCAGATGAGGCAAACCCACAAAGGCGTTAGCCGGGACTGTTGTGAAGAGGTTAAAGTCCAGGTAGATGCGTCGCGTGTCATTGGGGATGTCCTCGGGGATCTCCGTGAGCTGCAGGTTGCTGCAGCGCACCGTCTTGCCGACGCTCTCGCTCTCAGAGCAGTAGCAGCTCTTGGAGCAGCTGGTGGCGGCGTGGTGGAAGCAGAAGGTCATGAGCACCAGGCTGTGCAGCAGCAAACACATGACCACCGAGTGGCGCAGCAGCCAGTCCGCAGGAAGGAGCATTGTGAAACACGAGCATGCTCCAGGAATGACCAGCTGGGTTTACGGGGTGAAGTCCACATCAGCCTCCCCAGTAACTGTTGAGTCTGTGAGGGAAAAACAACAACACAAGGTCTCGTCAGTGGTGGTGACAAGACTGGTGGACTATTATTTACATTATTTACATATTATTTTTTAATAATCAATATAAAATCTAAGCATAAATAGATAGCATAAAGATCGTCTTCATTAGAAATGTTTAAAAGAAATGTACTTTTAATTCATGATGATGAACAATAACGTCACTGTCTACATAAAACTTACTTATTTAGAGTAGCCTAACCATCATGACCACACCCCCACTATCACCTTAGCCATCCTTTTCAGTATTCTGTATTTTAACTGTATTTTACATTTTTTTAACCTCCTTCTGTGTTGATCTTGTCCATTTTAATTCATCTTAACTTTTTACCTTTTTAATTTATCTGATTCATTTTAAATTAACTTGTGTGTTTGATTTATCTTCTTATTTAATATGTAAAGCGACCTTGAGTGTTAGAAAGGCACTGTTATTATTATTACTAGTATGTTTAATCAGGTTTTGTAATGTTTGTTGTATATTTGTGGAACGTTACAACTTGTGTATTTTTCTCTGATTTTTTTGTTGTTCTTGTTAATATTCACTGGTCATTATGCTACAGCTTTTCTAGTTTGTGCAAGTTTAGTCATTAGTGCTTTTTTTCCTCCTGGTACATTTTTTCCTTCTGGGTTTTATGCTCTTTGTACGTGTAGAAATAAAATGTAAACTGAACTAAAACTAAGTTGCATGTTGATTATTTTCATAATCGATGAATCTGTCGATCATTTTCGATCGGTGTTTGTCAAACTTGGAAATGATGACATTCTCGAATGTCTCTTTTTTGTCCTCGAACCAAAATGATTCTGTTTTTAATGATTTCTTTGTAATGTGGAGCAAAGAAACCAGGAAATATTCACATTTAAGAAGATCAGAAATCTTGTTTTAATCATGAAAGAAAGCTTCAAACCGATTAATCTAAACATCTAAATAGTTGACGATTAATTTAGTAACTGTTCACCCTCCCCTTCCAAGTGTGTTGGGTAACCTTAGTGTGAAAACTCAAAAGATGTTTAATTTGTCCATTGTGGGCTACTGTAGACACACGGTGGTCCAAAATAAGTATGGAAATACACGCTGGAGCTTTACTTAATGTCTTGTTGTTGTTTTTTCCCTTAAATTACTTACAGAAACATCAGCAACATTAATATCATACAAGGCCCCGTGATTTATTTCACCATAGTAATTAGCTGATCACATTTAAAACAGTCAAACTGTGTTACAAACACAGATTCTAGGATGAAATACATTTGCTACAGAACATGGGTAATTGTACTGCGTTCTTCAGAGGCCGTGTTGTTATGTAATGACGGGTACAGTAGCTCGTCTAATTGTGTGAGAAAGCAGCGGGAAATGTCAGAAGCAGCAGCAGCAGCAGCAGCAGCAGCAGCAGCGATGGCCATTTCAGTGGCACATCAGTGGTCAAATTGCACTTGTGCACAAGCCTAAAAAGATCAAACCTTCCCTCCATAGCAGCACAATAAACGAGCTCGGCAAAAGCCTTTGGTTTCACCGAGCCTCCTTTATAATTGACATCCCTGCAGTGCGGAGCTATTTCAGTGCACGGAGACTGACATTAACATAGCGATGTGACACCACGAGAGGCCAAATGTACCCGACATGAAACAAAATCAACAATGGATTAAGCACACATCTGTTTTTTATCTGGCGCTGCTGCTCTGAGGCAACATTTATCTCTAGTGACCATTATAACTTTAACAGTTGGTCAAGGTATGCTGTCACTGTCTGTGAATTACACTGTAACACAGAGATTGTCACGATTTAAATTGATTTCTTTGGACAAAATGTTGTGTACGTATAAAGAATAATTTTATATTTAAAGTTTACTTTTACTTAAGTATGTTTTTTTTTGGAAGAACTGTACTACGCTGCGTTCTAAATCACATCCGTTACTGAGTAAAAAAGTATTTCATAATAATTCATGCACAGGAAACTTGGCAGGGAATGACGAGGACAGGTGAACAATGAGGACAGGTGAATGAATGATGAGGACAGGTGAACAATGAGGACAGGTGAATGAATGATGAGGACAGGTGAACGATGAGGACAGGTGAATGAATGATGAGGACAGGTGAACAATAAGGACAGGTGAATGATGAGGACAGGTGAATGAATGATGAGGACAGGTGAGAATGATGAGGATAGGTGAATGAATGATGAGGACAGTTGAATGATGAGGACATGTGAATGATGATGAAGATAACTGGATGATGAGTATAGCTGAGAATGGTGAGGACAGGTGAACCATGATGAGGACAGTTGAATGAATGATGAGGACAGGTGAATGATGATGACAGGTGAATGATGAGGACAGGTGAATGAATGATGATGACAGGTGAATGAATGATGATGACAGGTGAATGAATGATGAGGACAAGTGAATTGGCCCTAATTAAGGTCCCTGAGTGAGTGAGAACTTTGTGACCTTTGACCCATTTTGACTGACACATATTCATTTGTCATGGTTTGCCTTTAATTAAAAAGAATTCATGTGAGAGTTAAGTAAATTTGAAACAAGCTACTTATTTACTTTAACTTGACTACATTTTTAGACTTACAGTAAGTAAAATGTTCTTAAAGTCCTTTTACTTGAGTAGAATAAAGTCAGTACTCTTCCCACCTCTGCTTATAATGATGATAAATCAGTTTTGTAATGGCAGTATCTGTCAGAACCTAATCACAAGATGGTTTGCTTGTAACCGCAGTTGTGTGCAGCTCTACTTTAACTGCATGTTTTGTATCAGCCTCTGGAAACGGCAGGTCTACCCACCCAAACACACTTCATTAATAGGTGATCAGGGCTACCTCCTATCTCGTTACTAATCCTCTTAAGGAAAAACTCCTCAAGTCAGTGTCGCATCAGTGTTGGCCACCCAATCCCTTTGTTGGGGTGAATGCGAACGCTTTGAACGGCGTCAGGTCCAACAAAAACAGACAACGTTCTCGTCCTGTTGTCTTCAAGAGAGAAAAAGGGGGAACCACGGCCTCTGGCTGACTTCTTCATTTCTTCCAAAATGCCCGGAGACGGAGCAAGGTCCGCTTACCAAGATTAAAAAATGAAACTGATCTCTAAGTACTTCTAAGTATCACATGACATGTGGTGGTAGGAGAGAGAAGTATAGCGGCGGTAGTGGTTTTGTCAGCGTGCGCGAGGAGGGTACGGGCGACTTTTTCTACGACATGGTAGCTAACAATACTCTAGTTTAAGAGATGCCTGTCACAGATGAAGCCTCTTGTTGCTGTTCAGCTCGGGAGCGCTGCAGTTTTCGCTCTTCCTCCCTCAGACTTGAGACGTTTATCCATACGTCTTCATCATCAAGGCCAAACCTCTCAAAGATTCCGAACCGCAAACTGTGTCGATATGAGAAAGTAGCAAAGCGTGGCAGATGCAGCTTAACACGGGGGGAAATAAAAGATCTTATTTCAGCCCAACAGGTGTAACGTAATGCCCCTGTGAAGGCTGCACTTTTCCCGTCAGACAAAGCATGCCAGCCTGGTATTTGGGTGAGAGCTAATGGGCAAGAGGGGGGGAAACGAGAGACACGCACACGCACACACACACACGAATGATGTGGGGAGGATTTAAGGAGAGGCCGAACATCACAATTACAACCCAGAGAAAAGAAGCGAGACACTAATGAGACGTGGAAGAAGAGGCATGAATGCTTGTGTGTGCCAGCTGATGAAGGCCAGCTGGTAGTGAAAGAGTAAAAGGGGACGGGGTGAACACAGAAGGGTGGGGCACCAGGACATAAACACACATTTATTTTCAAGAGCTGCCCCCCCCCCCTACAAAATATAGCCTCTCAAAGGCTTCGTTGGCAAAAAAATAAAATAAACGAGTAATTAACTAATGGTCTATTACTTCCTCTCACAGCCATATGGTGTAGAGAATACAATAAATCAATGGGCTTTATAGGAGGTGAGGTCCTGCAGTGTTCCTTCACTCATTATACTTATCGCCGTAAATAACTCCTGCTTTTTTTTTAACACAATAAACAAACACAACATCTGGGCGAGCAAAGGTCAGAGTCCCACTTCATCAATCAATCTCTGGCACTATAGTTTTATGAGGACCAGCAATTTTTTTGGCTCTCAAACCTAATCAGACGAGGCATTAAACCCCTTTATTGCACTGACATGCTTGTTCTGATGTTATGTTCTTTCCCACGTGTGTGAATATGACCTTTTCATGGCATCACATCACAGCATGAAGGCCAAAACATGAATGGCGAATAAGCCGCCAACGCCGCCGCCACAGGTTTGTAATTATCAATGGGAGGTGAGGGTTGGATGGTAACAAGGGGAAACAAGGGGCAATAAAAGCATCCTTGAAACACTGGCTTTTGTACAGTGCAGCTGTAATTAAGTTTCTGTCCCTTTATCTCCCATCATGTCTGATGTCAGTCTCAATTATAAGGAGAGAAGTCATCAGTGTCTATTCAGGAATCATTCAAATATTCATATCCTCTGCGTTAACTTCCAAAGTGAAGTGGTAATGAATCGAGAGCAATGGAAATGTAAAAGTAAAGCCTTGTAAAATGGTTTTAGTGTTAGTTTCACCAATAATTTAAATAATAATAATAATAATAATAAAAAAAACATGAAGAAGTTTATCTGTTATTCAGTTTCAATCAGCAGCACGAAGAACTCCCAATTCTACTCTCAGCAAACGAGACCATTGTGGATTAAACACGAGTGAGGCACGCGTAATATCGCAAAGGAAAAACGTGCACTTTGGTGCGTAACACACTCACGTCTGTGCCGCTTTCCCTCTCCTTCTCATGGTGCGTTCAGCGGCGAGTGTCCACAGTAAAAACGGTGCAGCGAATGTCTCGGAGAAGCCCCGCGGTTCGCTCGGCAGGCTTGTGGGGTCTCTTCCACCAGGTCCTCCTCCTCCTCCTCCTCCTCTTCCGTGGCTCGTTAAACTTGTGCCACGAGTCGCTCCGGCCGCTGGAAATGCTGCCGCTTCACTTCAGGAGTCGCTCGCTCGCACACAGTGCAGCCTTTTTAGTTTCCACGCAACGAGAAAAACCAGGCAACATCGGTGGAGCCAGAGTGGAGTGGAGCTGATGGCGGAGTCTCGCGCTGTAGACTCTGCTGCTGCTCTCGGATCAGACATAAATCATACAGGAAAGATGCGCACGAGGCTTTTGTCTTTCCTTTTTTTTACGCACTTTACGCAGTTAAGGTGAAACGGCCCGTCTGAAATACATGAATGCAAATTATGGTAAAGATGATTGATTCAATTCATTAATGCGCGCGTGCTGACTGATGGGAGTGAAATGGTTATTGTTGTGCAGGAGGCTACTTAAGTGAGCACACACACACACACACACACACTGGTTTACATGACTTCAGAGGACATTGCATTGACTTACATTCATCTCCTGGAGACTTACTCTAACCTTAACCATAATTACTACTGGCCTCATTCTAATCCTAATCCTGACCCTAACCTCAAACTAACTTTAATTAAAACCACAAATTGAAATCTAAACCAGTTCCTCAGATATGTGTTGGGTTTTTTTTTCATTATGAGGACCAAGCAGGTGACAAGGTCAGTGTGTATGCCAGGAACAACACACACACACACACACATGATGTCATACACAGTGTGATGATGGAGAAGACTGCATTAATTGAATTTGACCTGGAGCTCCCCCTCTCTCCCTCTCTCTCTCTCTCTCTGTGTGTGAGGGTGGTGGTGGTGGTGGTGGGAGGTCGTTGGCCCCATCCTGTTCCTGCCTGCTGCTGCCAGCAGATAAGGAGACTTGGCCTGGTCAAACTCACTATGAAAACACAGTACAGTGGTGCATGGATACACTGTTGACCGAGGACCTCTGGCCTGGCACAGTCGGCCAAACAGTCATCAGGTATTAATGGAATTAAAATCAATAACGTGGGACACTCCACTCTAGTCCCTCCATGGTGCACTTTGTATATTACAGTCGCTGCAGCTCCCTTTCTTTCTTTCTTTCTTTCTTTCTTTCTTTCTCCATCCGTCACTCCGCCACAATAAAGTCCTACTTACCGGCGACTCCCTCCTTCATTCCCCTCGCCGCCATAAACATCTTAAACAAACAAAAGGCAATTAAGAATATTCAAGTCAATTAAATTCAATAAAGGAAAAGCTTTACCGTGCCCGGGGGAGGATTTAAGGGCTCACAGAGCAGTGATAAAAAAATGTATATATTTAAAAAAGCGACATAAACAAGCAATTACCAAATTAAAGGGCAGTCTGGAAGTTTATGCAAACTTGCAAATGTGTCCGCACTGATTTTTTTTTTTAATTTATCTTTCACTTACTCTTTGAGTGCACAAAAGAGTTTTTAGGGCTTAGGAATTATATGCACATTTTGTGTTCCCACTAGCCAGCACACACCGCCTCACTGTCTTTTATTGCGGCAAGCATCGTAGTGGCCAAAACAACGTCTCCAATCGTTTTCATCGCCTTCTTTAGGGTCAATCAGGGCACGGTCATTGCACCACCTACTGGCAACAGGAAGTAACGGCGTCAGTAACAAACCCTGTTTCATTTACATGAAGCATGACGCTCTGAGGGTGTGGTCCCCGTCTGCTACACTCTGGCAAATTATTGGTGGTCTCTCTCTAGGACAGAGGTGTGTGAAATATATGGCCCGCGGGCCAGAATCCGCCCACCGGAGTGTCCAATCTGGCCTGTGAAATGGAATCATAATGTGAAATACTATATTTTTCAGTTACAGATACCTGTGACCTGGATCCACTGTGATCTGTAAGATGTGTTAATGGTAAACTTAGGCATAATATTGTTGTAACTGCACTTATCTTTCTCAAGAAATGTTATGTTTTTTTTAAAAAAAAAAGCCACCTCGTTAAATGTAAAACAAAAGGGAAAAATCTTGTTCTTCTTCTTCTTCTTTGTATTATTTTACTGGCCCGGCCCACTTGAGATCAAATTGCATTGTTTTTGGCCCCTGACCCCCCACCCCCCGCTCCAGGACCACGCACTGGCCATTGCAGTCGCTCCACACCCCGACATGCATGAGCGGGTGCGAGGGCCCGTTTCAGTGCAGGCAGCCCACGTTTGCTTTTTTGTATTTTGGTGAGAGATAATTGAAAAAACTGCGGCTCGTTCCTTATGGCCTACAGCGAAACTGAATGAGCTGTTTGATTATTCCGAGGATGGACAAAGTTATTTTAAGGGGTTTCGGTCGCAATATCCAGCTCACGTCTCTCGTCCCACTACTGTACACCGATAGCGACGAGTGCTGCAATGTCTTTGTAACCGTGCAAAAAAAAAAAAGCAGTCAGATCCGGTTTATTGGGCTGCTACAGGTTTTATGTTCCTCCTCTAAATAACTGCATCACTGATAATGCTTAGTTTGCACTGTGGAGGCTTGTATCTCTTTGCCTCACCTGATTTTGTTGTAGAGTTGCTTGAAATCTGCCACAGGTGCTGTGTGTCGAGTGATTAAACAACGCATAATACAATGATGTGTGTTTGTATGTATGTATGTATGTATGTCAGTCCCCAGGGAAAAAAAACACTTACCACATTGTTGCCGCATGCTCTGCTTCCACTCCCTTTATAGCCCCAAGGTTGCGTGGCTTCTCTTGTCATTTAGCAGAAGATCAGATAGGTGGATGAGCGTATGACGGTGGAACAGCAGAAAATGGGATTACTTTGTTCATAGACGGAGGAGAGTGCACCGGCAGTCAGTCTTCCCAAGCTTTATCAGATTATTACAAATGCTTCTCTGTGCTTGGCAGCTCGACTGGATGCTGTATGCATTATCAACCAAGCATTAGTCCTGATAAATTACACTTCCAAGTGGATCACATTTTCTTCTTCTTTTATTTCCACTCCAGTGCGTCAAAGAATCACGAGGCAGAGTCAGTGTCTGAGGCATCACACGTGTGAAGCTGTGTAAACGCAAACAAACGTCTTTTACATTGAAACTATTGCCAAGTGAGTTCACTCAGTGGTGATTAAGTCTATCAGGATTCTCTCTGTGTATAGTATGTATAGTTTAGACCAGGGGTCACCAACCTTTTTGAGACCGAGAGCTACCTGAAGGGTAGAGAATAATATGGAGGGCTACCATATTAACATTTTATGCAATTTACCATTTAAATGATGAATGTTATGCATTCAATTGCATACACATTAACTCCAGTGCTTACTCCTAATGATTATCACAGTTTTTATAAACAATATCAGGACATTTTACTCAGTGATCATATGGATACATGCAAGTGAGGTGAAGTGAAATGAGCCCACGGGCACCTCATTGGCTGCTCGCGGGCTACCAAGTGCCCGCGGGCACCATGTTGGTGACCACTGGTTTAGACGTTGTGTCACCGGGTGTCACCCCTGCTCTGCACACAGGACGTCATAGAATATACGAATATGAATATGAATGACAACACAAAGAAAAGTCACGAATGGCAACCAATCATGACGTCATCACCCATACAAATGTGAACTCCCATTCTGAAGAATCACGATTTGGCTGGTGGCCGTGTTGAAGTTTTGTATATATATATATATATATATTTTGGACTGTGGAAGGAAACCGGAGAATGCAGGATACAAATCATTTGTCATTTCTGTTCATCAAGACCAAACAGAGACAGAATAATAACATTAAAAATGCTTTAAATGTTAAAAAAAACTTAAGTAGCAATAAAGTGTTGGAACTTTGGTGAGGAAAGTACCACAACCACAACCACAAGTCTCTTACCTTTATTAATTTCTTCTTATTATAATAATCCACAGGCCGGGAACGTTTCACCTCATGATAATGATGACAGTGACATTTTCTACATTTCCTATCGTCTTTGCCTCCTCACACGCGCACACATGTACGTTTACACTTGAACACACAGAGACACTGGTTCCTTGTCTCTATAGCTTCTGAGGTTTCTCCTCATCCCTGAGTCAGATCAAAGTCCTGCGTTGTCTCTGAGAATACAACATTTGCTCTGCTTTATTTATTTATTCCCCGGGCCGGCCTTGAACCCTTTTAATCAGAAGGTGTGAGAAGTGTGCGCTAAAAGGATTTTCCTGCTACTGCAAGCAATATGGGGGGGAAGGAGGTGGGGGGGGGGGTAAATGTCATGTCACCTCACCCCACCTCCTATTTCCTGAGAGGAACCTTGTCTTTGAAGTGTGATTTCACTGATATTAAGGAAACCGTGGTGCAGAAATATGAAAGGGCTGTCGATATTCATTGATCCTGAGTGAATTCCCCATTGGCTGAGTGATTTCAAAAAGCTTTTGTCTTTGAGAGACTGATTACGAATCTGCTGCACCGGATTGACCTCAGTGTTGTTTGTATGTCAAAATTGATAGTTTGGTTTTTTTTATGCCAAAAATCCAGTTAAGTTGATGTTTTGTTATTGTTATTGTTATGAGGTTAATTATATGGCTTTTTAAAAGGACTTTTAATGTAAACGCACTCCACGAGCTGATGCTTTTACACAAACTAAAGTTTCTAACAAATAAAATAGTTATAGTAATAGGAAAATAGGAAAAATCCATAAAAAACAGTTAATTTTCTTTTATAATAGTGAATATTGTAGCATCTTCAGGGCTCTAACAAGATGCAAACCAAACAGTGCCTCGAGCTAAATGCAAAAATCGAAATAATAGCGTGATTACAGTGATAAACACAGTGGGAAAATTGCCATTTAATTTCACCATCTCAGTTTACTGGTGGCTGGAATCCCTTCGATATACTACTTTTTGTAGAAATAATGGACCAGTGCTCCAATCCATGTGTACACAAGAACGTAAAATAAGTAAAAACATGAAAAATCCTTCTGTAGAGTTTCATCTGTCACTTGTGGGCTACTGTAAAAAAACAAAACATAGTAGACTCCATGAAAGAGGACCCTGTTCTGTTGAAAATCTCATTCTAATATGACAAAAACACCTAATTTTCACATGACTATCCAATCCAATCCTTTATTTGTAAAGCACTTTAAAACAACCACAGTGGACCAACGTGCTGTATATTCAATATATAATAACGTGGTTAAAAGTAACAGTAACAGCCAAACAATAAAAACAAAAACAACAACTTAAATCGTGTCAAAGGAGTTTTTTTGAAGAGATTTAAAAACAGACAGGGAAGAGGTCTGGTGTCTAAAGTGCAAAGGCAGATTATTCCACTGTTTAGGGGCCACACAAATTGCTATGGCCGGGAATCCAAACCCCAGTCAACTGCTGGGAAAGCAGCTCTGCTTACCACGACACCACCATCGCTTCAATACTGCTGACTCCAGAAACCCACACAAACATTTCCGGGGCCCTCCTCCTGTGGCTGTGCAAATAAAATCAGTTTCTATTGATAGATTCCCTCTAAATTCTTCACACTAATCATTTCAGGTGGAAAAGTTGAGTTGAGCAAATGCTATGTTTGGTCAAAGATAACCAGAGTGTTTTGTTGATCCAACCATGTTCCAACGTGACTGAAACACACAGCACCGGTTTATGCGTCCATTGACTTTCACTAATTATGTCAGTCAATACCATTCCGGCCATGGTGTTACATTTCACTCTACCAATCTGCAGGGAGAGTGAAATACAATTCAGTCACTCGTGCATGGTTTGCTCAATCCATACGTGTGACCTTGCGAGAGAAAAAAACTGAAGCGTTTGGGTTTTATTATTCACTGGAAAAATGTACTGCCGTTATTCTTAAGAAACAGTTTTTACAGTATTTATTGGTGAAGTTGCAGCTGAATTTCTCTTCCCTTCCACATGGTGCTCCAAAATGTCCGCCTGCAATCAGACCGTTCATTGTTATTATTATATCTTCAATTTCTGCCAAATCAACCAAATGTTAAACCAAACTTTTTCCACACTGGACATTTAAAACAACAAACAACACAAGGTGGCGCCGCCGACTGTGCAGTACAACAAACATCTTAAATGTTAAGTTCACGTTTCCCACTGCCCTTTAAAAGTAATTACTAATTCTCAGCCCTTCATTGTGTCTCTCTGACGTTTTCACAATGACAGGCAGGGAGGGGTTTTCAACACAAAGGTCATGTGTTCGGCCTCCGAGGAGTCGACGATGCTGAAAGTGTGGGGCTCAAATCATGATTCTGACTCATCTACATCAGCTAGGGCTCTGATGGAGAGATGGAGCAGGGACCTCTTACTGTACATATTATATAAAATAGTTTTTTTAATACATATTAAACTGCACATGTTGTTATTGTGCATTCAATACTGAGCTATTCCAATAAATGGTTTTCAGTTCTCTCAGAGTAAACATGAAGGCCAGGCTGAAGTTTGCCAGAGAGAACGTAGACAAAGATGTTTGGAGTCAACAACAAGTGCTTTACAATAAAAGAGAAAGAGAAATACAGAGGCAGCAGCATAAAGGATATAAACCGCATAATAAAAGACACTAAAAAACACTTGAATGGAGAGGTAAAAGAAAAATAAATGAAGAGAGACTAAAAGTTGCAGTTACTGCTGAGGTGCAGCAGTGACGATCATTTCATTTTTATTTAAACGCAGTGGCATCCTGGGAGTTTGTTCCAGATATTTGTGTCATGAAAACTGACCCCCAGGACTGATAGATGGTCTACAGGAAGCGTCTCACTGACGTTATTTCAGCCAAAGGGGGTAACACCAGCTATTAGAGGGCATCTTTTGTTTAATGAGTAAATCAAGGTTGATTTTTCTTGTTTATCTGATGATAAGCATGTGCACATTTACTCAAAGTGACGGTTTTTTTTTAAACATAAATGTGGAAACAAATATGAGTGATGGTCTAATCCTGGCCCTTGATCTTTGTATTCTCTTTATTATATTATATTATATACAAATCACTAATCTAGAAAGATATTCACAGCTGATATATTCATAAATTGTATTAATACACATGTAGCTCAATTATATAGACACATGCACATGTACAGTATACACATTTATTTTCACCTATCCATGTTCCCGTACCTTGGGAAAAAAAAGAAAAAGTGTTTTTTGGCCTTCATTCATGGCTGCCGTTGTGTGTGCGTTTGTGTATATATGCTGCACACTGCACTACATTCTGGACTACAGCTCAAGCTCTTCAGCCCTATTATTATCATGCCAAGGTCAGATGAGTGGGCAACACAGCAGAGGAAGACAGATAAGAATGATAGAATGTTAGATAAATCGGGTTAGTGCATCTCCTTTGACTGATAGCGACGGGAGCAGACGTTTAAAGGCCAGAGTTTGCTTAGCACTGCTCAAAATCACCCCCCCCCCCCCCCCCCGTCCTCTTCCTCCATTTGTTCTTGTACTTCTGATTGACTTTACATCAGCTGAACACGAATTAAAGACAAGGAAGCAGAGCTCCTGCACGGTGATGCACTGCTTTGCAGGAACGCATCAGCTAAGCGGTTTTATAAAGCACAACGGCACACATCTGTGGAGAGAGAGAAACACATTAACCACTAAATAGCTTTTAGGCAGCTACTGAGTACAGTGAGTATGCATGTGTGACAGGGAGCCTGGAGAAAACCAGGGCGATACAGAGAGAGAGAAGTCGGGTGGGAGGGATGGGTCTTGATAAATGAAGCAGAATTGGAATTGAGCTGTGGACCTCCAGAGAACACAGCTCGGTCCTGTAATGGCAACTTTTGTATGATGTAACAAGTCAATAAAATAAATAAAGTATGTGTATTTTAAGGTGTGTGTGTGTGTGTGTGCATTGAGAGTTATATACAGATAAAATGTGGTTGTAGTCTTATGGTTTGCTGTATGAGGCCAGGCTGGGAAAAATTTATTAAATAGCCACTAGGGGGCGAGTCTTGACTGCTGGTTGCAGAAAGTCAAAGTTTCCATCATGGTACAGGTTTGGCATAGTATGGTACTTTTTTTTACATGAACAGTATAACATATACATGATCAAACACGTTAAAACTACACTAAAACCGTTAAAATTACATACCACCTGAAAATGAACATGCATATACATACTACAAGCTAAACCGCATTACACACAATAACAGCTATGAGATGATAAGTATAAAACACAATCACAACGTACAAGTAAAAAAAAAAAACAATATACCTAAAACAATTAATGGGTACAGCTCTGTTTTTCTTTTAGCTCGCATGTACCGTACCAAACCGAACCACTCTACTCTGTGGTGGTCTATGGGAAAACCTCGTAAACATTTATCTGAGGAGTTGGTCACTAGTTTCAGGTCTTCTTCGATAGCACATGATACCCATTTTGTAAATTAATTTCCCATTTAGAGGAAAATAGACAATAAATCATGGCAACTATGAGAGGACACCAGCTATTGTCCAATAGGAGCCTGGTTGCCACATCAGTTTGCCACTGTAACAAATTTTAAAATGTACATTTAGGCCTGAAATATATGTATGTATTGCATATTGAACTGTATTGTATAGTTATTATAGTAATATTATTATTTTTCAGAAGTGACACATTATTTGCAAACATCGCTGAGTGTAGCTTTAAGACATAACTGTAAATCCTGAAGTGATAATATGGACACACACTCTCTGATCTCTGTAAATCTTGGTGGATTATACCGTGAGCATATTAGACATTTATAATTTTACCTGAGATTGCAATCACCAGTATAATCTCTTTTGAAATGACGGTGAGATTTCTCTGTCTCTCACTCTCATTTGCCATTAAAGATATTAAATGTCATAACAATGAAGAAAAACTGTATTTATGGATCATTTAGAGAATATTAAAACCCAAAAAACCATTTAGTTTAATGTCTTTCTGATAATTACATGAGGCGCGATAGTCAATAGTGTGATGAGGCATGACTTACATTACTTTCAGTTGGAAAAGCTTGTGTTTTATACACAGAACACACTGGACTGTATGTGTACTCTATATACAGTGAGGCAAACAGCACAGTGTGAAGAAAGTTGTAGCACAAGACTTTCAGTTTTAATGGCGTTCAAATCGATATCCACTGTTAACACCCTCCAGGGTAAATGGACTAGGATTCTGACACTGCTCGCCCAATAAACATCTGCAAACTCTCTCAAAGCTGAAAGTCAGCACTTTAACCTCACAGTTTTTGTGTGTGTGCGTGAGTTAAGACATTAAAGCCATATAGTATTACTGTACTTTTAAGTTGGATAGTATTTCCCACATTAATATGATGAAATGTTATATAATTTATTTCTTCTGTGTCTATAAAACAAACTACAAACTCATCCATCTAACATATAATCAGATACTAAATATAGTGCAATAAAATCGGCCTTTGGGCGTACTGTTGGTAATGTATTTCCTGGAAGCTGATTGGCTGCGAGTCACACAGTGGGCGGGCTTTTCCCTCTTTCGCCGTCAGTGATTGGCTGTGGCTTGACCTTCCTCACTGGAG
Source organism: Solea solea (assembly GCF_958295425.1). Classification (NCBI taxonomy): domain Eukaryota; kingdom Metazoa; phylum Chordata; class Actinopteri; order Pleuronectiformes; family Soleidae; genus Solea; species Solea solea. The sequence goes on from NC_081154.1 coordinate 2,980,785, forward strand.
ACGAACGTCACAGAGTCCTTTTTCACTTGATTGGACCAACTAGCTGGCGGGAGAGGTTTCCTCCAAGTTTTGAAATTTCAAACCGGGGCTTCCTTTTTCCCCCGGTTCATTTGCGTTTTTAGAGCAGTCAGGCAGGCAGCAGTCGGCGGAATTAAAGTAGAAATAACCGGGGAATTTTAGGTTGTTGGAGTCGTTTGTGTTCGGCTGCACATAACAGGGAAAATGGCGGAGCCGTTGAAAGTAAGTTGAACGTTCTTTTTCTTCGTTGTTGTCGCGGCTACTGTACGTTACTGTGAAGCAATTCAATGCTATTATTACACGAGTGTTGGCTAAAACATTGACTTAACAATAGCTGTTTCTATTAATTAACCGTTACATTAACGCAGTTTTTGTAAAATGTATTAAAACCGCATACACAATGGTTGAAAATCTTTCTGTAAAGTTGTCACTTCCTCCCACACGCGTGAGCGATGAAGCTAATCTACTTAGCTGACGCCATGTTTGTATTTATTCTGTTTTTAAAGTGGGTAAAACTTTGGTTTATAAATTATAATGTGTACTATTAAATAGTTCATCCGTGATGATGCTGCTAGTTGTAGGGCTGGGCAGTAATAAGGGCTGCAACTGACGATTATTTTCATAATCGAGTAATCGTTTGGTTCATAAAATGTTAAAGAAAATGTTAAAAAAACATTGATTCGTTTTTGTCAAACCTGGAAATCATGATGTTCTCAAATCCCTTTATTTTTGTCCACAAACCAAAATAATTTAGTTTTAATCACAGAAACTGGTTTTAATTCTTTAGCAAACACTCAAACCGAATAATTGATCATCAAAATAGTTGACGATTCATTTAGTAATCGTGTTTATGGTACAGTATGGGTTTCTTCAACCAGCCTTCAATAATTCATTTTTTGTGGGGCTTAAACAGTTATTCGATCACTAAATGAATCACCACATTTTTTTCAATAAAATTAATCTTTGTTTATCAGGGACAATGCAGTGAGACATAGTGGACATAAAGTGCATCTGATATACTGCATAGAGTATATAACAATTTGCTAGTTTGCAACTCCTGTCCCTGGCTGGTATCACATGTACAGTTAATGGTTGATGGTGTGTTGTTTTTAATAATTAAAACAAGTTGCTTTAGAAATTGGCACTGAAAGAGAAACACTGATCAATATGTTCTGATATTTTATGGCCCAAACATTTACTCAATTAATACAAGTAAAACAAGCGATTGTTTAATAGATAATGAAAATAATCGTTGGTGTCAGCCCTACTACACATCAATATGTTTATGCGATGTGTGAACACACTTTGAGACGGGACACATACTGTATTTGTCCGTTTGTCAAGTGTTTTCTGTCCATAAAGAAGTTTGAAACCTTATTTAACTGGTTTCTTCGACTCTCACTCCAATACTTGTCCTTTTTTCCCCCGTGGACGTAATGGATATGGCGAGGGCTGTCGATTATTCGAATAATCGTTTGTCCTAGAAAACGTTGAAAAATGTGCATCAGTGTTTTTAATTATTAAAAAAAAACATTCAATAGGAATTTATTTATTTAGTAACGTCAAGAACAAGCAACCCGTACTCTAGCGACCTTCAGGGTTTTTGTTTGACTGTTGCAGTGATTGCTTTTACATATTTTCCTTTCTGTCTTGTCAATGATTTACCTAAATATTTATAATTACAAGGTATTAGCTCATTATGTGAGGTGTTCAATACTGTTTAGAGGTTAATCTCTAACACAAACGGAAGTCCTGTTGCTGTGTTGTTTGCGATATACTACAGTAACTCATAAAACTTATTCCTGTGTCATCTGCAGCAAGCCTTTGAAAACAAGCCGCTGGAAAAGACAAAGAAAGATCCCAAGCGGATGTCTGTGGAGAGGATCTACCAGAAGAAGACGCAGTTGGAGCACATTTTGCTTCGACCGGACTCCTACATAGGCTCCGTGGAGCCTGTCACCCAAGTAAGAAGTAACAACGCAGAGCTTGTGTCTTTTAAGCTGATGGCTTCTGTAGCTACTTTATTGATTCCAGCGACCTCCAGTAAATCTCACAGGAGCTCCTGTGGGAGTGGACTATTTTAGATATATTCTGCTCTCGCTGCAAAGTTGCAGGATGTCGATGAGGACAATAAAACATTAATGGTTCATGTCGTATGAATTTATGTGTGATCTTTACCGTCACTTTTTCTCCTCAGCAAATGTGGGTGTATGATGAAGATGTTGGACTCAATTGCCGTGATGTGACATTTGTGCCCGGGCTTTACAAGATTTTTGATGAGATCCTCGGTGAGTTAACACATTTTAGTGTGCAACCAAATAGACGGTGTGTGTTCTTTCCAACTGCAAGCTCATGAGAATAATACAATTTGTTGTGATATTCTCCTTACAGTGAATGCAGCTGACAATAAGCAGAGGGATAAGAGCATGTCCTGCATCAAAATCAATATTGATATGTGAGTAGTATATCATAAAGTACTGCATGTCCAAGATAAGACCTTAAAATATCCTATATATAATGTAGTATACGACTGCAACAACTAATCCATTACTAAATTATTCTGCGACTATGATAACTGATTTATTGGTTTGAGCGTTTGTTTTTTTAAAATCATTTAAAAGGTGTGAATTTTCAGTGCCCTTTTTTTTTTAAAAAATGTGAATAGTTTGAGAGACAGAATTCTTCAACATTTTCTGACATAATCTGCAGGGAACAACTAATCGATCAATTAGATAAAATAATTGACACATGAATCGATTCTGAAAATAATCGTCAGTTGCAGGCCCGATGTTTGCTTTGTGTCGTTATTAAAAATCATCAGCTTCCCCTGGTACCAAAGAAAATACATGTATGTTTTGTTTTGTTTTTTTTTACCTTTTTTAGTGAAAACAACACCATTAGTGTATGGAATAATGGGAAGGGAATCCCTGTGGTGGAGCACAAGGTGGAGAAGGTCTTCGTCCCTGCTCTTATCTTTGGACAGCTCCTCACCTCCAGCAACTATGATGACGACGAGAAGAAAGTCACTGGTGAGACTAATTGTATTGACGTTGTATAGATAGATAGATAGATAGATAGATAGATAGATAGATAGATAACTTTATTTATCCCCGAGGGGAAAGTGGGTTATTGTAGCAGCGGTAAAAATAAATCAAAAATACAAATAAAATATAAAAATCCTATAAACCACCTGAATTGTATTTGACTTAAATGTCCGAGGACTGGGCATGTGATGACATATGGAACATGTACAATTGAAGTATCAGCAGCACATCTTCACACTAATACTTGTTCTTCAGGTGGACGTAATGGATATGGTGCCAAGCTTTGCAATATCTTCAGCACAAAGTTCACTGTAGAGACTGCCTGCAAAGAGTCCAAAAAGGGTTTCAAGCAGGTGAGGAGGAGACCAAACTACGTGTGCCCCTTTTTTGTTTATCCTTCGTGATGAAATTCATCTTTACGCTATGTCCGTATTTTCCACAGACTTGGTATGACAACATGGGCAGAACGGGGGATTCTCAACTCAAACCCTTTGATGGAGAGGAATTCACCTGTATCACCTTCAGGCCAGATCTTCCCAAGTTTAAGATGAGCATCTTGGATAAAGACACAGTTGCTCTAATGACGAGGAGGGCCTACGACATTGCCGGATCCAGCAAGGGTGTCCATGTATTCTTCAATGGCAAGAGGCTGCCAGTACGTCATCGCACTGTTCCTAATTATCTTTCTCAGCTTTTAGACTACTTTATATTAGTTGTTACTTATTAGAGACATCAACAAGTTTGCTTAAATCTGAAATGGCCACTCTCATTTTCAGGTGACCAGTTTCCGTAGCTATATTGACATGTATTTGAAGGACAAGGTGGATGAGCTCGGTGGTCCTCTCAACGTGATCCACGAGGCAGTCAATGACCGCTGGGAGGTGTGTCTCGCCATGAGCGAGAAAGGCTTCCAGCAAGTCAGCTTTGTCAACAGTATTGCTACGACCAAGGTAACGTGTTCCAGTATATTGTAGATTATCTGTCGTGTATGTAGGGTTACTAACCCTAACCCCATTTGTGACCTTTACGTCAAAGCCTTTATTTATTTATTTATTTTACGTAGTATGTGGGATTGTGCAGTGTCATTTTGAACCTTTTAAACATTAAACCATATTTAAATCCAAAAAATGCAGCTGTAACGCTTTCTTTGGCAGTTACAGTAAGTACATGTTTGGCTTCTTTCCCAGCCGATTTATGTCGCCATGATTAAGACATTGACGTTTATTCAGTGAATGATGTTTTTCTTTTGGACCACAGGGAGGGAGGCACGTCGACTATGTGGCCGACCAGGTGGTCGGGAAGCTTATTGACGTGGTGAAGAAGAAGAACAAAGCTGGGGTTGTGGTCAAGCCTTTCCAGGTACAGTCATCTTATTCTTTAATCCGATCTCGCAATGTTGAGCGTTCTGATTTACAAAACGTAAAAGTTGTCCTCTCCCTCTCCATCAGGTGAAGAACCACATGTGGCTGTTTGTCAACTGTCTGATTGAGAACCCCACCTTCGACTCTCAGACCAAAGAGAACATGACACTGCAACACAAGAACTTTGGATCCAGTTGTACTCTCAGTGACAAGTTCTTCAAACAGGTGCCAATAAAAAAATAACAAAACACTGGCAGTCTTAACCTCGAAAGGCCATATTAACTCATTCCAGCTGTTTTTTGTTCCTCGTAGGCTTTATCCACTGGTATTGTGGAAAGTATCATGAACTGGGTGAAGTTTAAAGCTCAGACCCAGCTCAACAAGAAATGCTCGGCTGTCAAACACACAAAAATCAAAGGGGTGCCTAAACTAGATGATGCCAACGACGCAGGTACTGGACACTAAGATTGTGCTCTGTTTAAGAAAAAACAAAACATTCCTATAAAGACATTAGTGGCCAGCATCATGTGATAACCATGTTCTCCGGCAGGTGGGAAGAACTCCATCAACTGCACACTGATCCTTACTGAGGGAGACTCGGCCAAGACGCTGGCTGTGTCTGGGCTGGGGATTGTCGGCCGGGATCGCTATGGCGTCTTCCCGCTCAGAGGAAAAATGCTCAACGTCCGGGAGGCCACGCACAAACAGGTTAGACCCAAGAAAGTTATAGTTAGAAGATGACTGACTGTGACATGGAACCCCAACGTAATATGTTCAGGTTCATTTCTGAGAGTTTGATAAACATTTTAAAGTGAAAATGTTCTTCCCTCTCAGATTATGGAGAACGCCGAGATAAACAACATCATTAAGATCCTCGGCCTTCAGTACAAGAAGAACTACAGTGACCCAGATTCCCTCAAGACCCTGCGTTACGGCAAGCTCATGATCATGACAGATCAGGTGTGCTTTCAACGTGTCTTGTGTCAATCATTTAAGTGCTATTATAGAAAAACGCAACTAATAACATTTTTACTTATTTCACATTAAATGACTGGATGTGACCGTGACAGGATCTGGACGGCTCCCACATCAAGGGCTTGCTAATCAACTTCATCCACCACAACTGGCCGTCGCTGCTGCGCCATAACTTTCTGGAGGAGTTCATCACCCCCATCATCAAGGTGCGTGAACCTGCAGGAACTTACATGGACACAATGTGTATTAGGGATAGTTGTGAAAGGCAATTGACTTGAATATGTAACAACACTGCCATCTAGTGACAAAAGCCTGGAACACACTGATATTTTTTCTTTTTTTCTAACTGGGTAAAGTAATGGAGTTACAAGTTGATGAACTATACTGTTTTTACAAGCCTTTTTCATCTCTTTAGGTATCTCAAAAGAAAACACAGATGTCTTTCTACAGCATCCCTGAATTCAATGAATGGAAAGACGGCCAGTCCAGCACCAAATCTTGGAAAATCAAATACTACAAAGGTTTGTTACAAACCCCTGTGTGGTAGTAGAAGAGGACAAGTAAGCAGCACTTCATGCCTGACTAACGTGGTTATAGTTCTGAGTTATCGGTTCAGTTCTTCCTCTTATATGCTCTTCCTCTTTGTGGACTTTGTAACATAGGTTTGGGAACCAGCACATCGCAGGAGGCCAAAGAGTACTTCTCTGACATGCAGAGACATCGTATCCCATTCAAGTACTCTGGACCTGAAGACGATGAAGCTATCACCCTTGTGAGATGTTACACCATCCGTTTGACTCATTACATATTGTATATTCTTGATTGTATTAAACATATTTCTTTAATAATTTTTCCTCCCAGGCCTTTAGCAAAAAGAAAGTGGACGAGCGTAAAGAGTGGCTGACCAATTTCATGATCAACAGGCGCCAGCGCCGGGAGCTCAACCTGCCTGAGGTAACGTAATGTCACTGTTTCTGTTACACTTTAGGTGATTTAATACTCTTTTCTATTAGCTTTTGCTGCATCCTTTGCTGTCTTTTCACAGGAGTACCTGTACGGTCAGGCCACAAAATCCCTCTCCTATAATGACTTTGTCAACAAGGAGCTGGTCCTCTTTTCCAACTCTGACAATGAGAGATCCCTTCCCTGCTCAGTGGATGGTGTGTGAAAGGATTATGTCCACAAGGAGTAAAATTTGAACCCCTAAAATCCTCAGATTAGTGTCTAATGTCTTTTTTCTTTTTTTTTTGGGCTGTTTTCAGGTCTGAAGCCTGGCCAGAGGAAGGTGTTGTTCTGTTGCTTCAAGAGAAATGACAAGCGGGAAGTCAAGGTGGCTCAGTTGGCCGGCTCAGTGGCTGAGATGTCGGCCTACCACCACGGCGAGGTGAGGCGACTTAACGCCCTCAATGACCTTTAATGACCTATAATTTACAATGCCAATAGTTTTGTGAGCTTGGCAAGGAAGATACTTTATGTGTTGAATGTCAACCTATAGTTTACTGTGATGTTAGAGCCAAGTGTAATTTTGATAATGCTGATGTTTAATTCTTAACTCTTGTCTTCAGGTCTCTCTGATGATGACCATCGTCGGTTTGGCCCAGAACTTTGTGGGAAGCAACAACTTGAACCTGTTGCAGCCACTTGGTCAGTTTGGAACCAGGTTGAATGGCGGCAAAGACTCTGCCAGCCCTCGATACATCTTCACCATGCTCAGGTTGGCAGAAAATAATCTGAAGTAGTAAAACGTTACAGGCCTCCTGTACTAGCGTTTTCATTTTATGTTTAACTGGTTAAGTGTTTCACACAAGTAACACCTTTCTGTCCTTTTCAGCTCTCTGGCCCGCCTCATCTTCCCACCTGTGGACGACAACCTGCTCAAGTACAACTATGACGACAACCAGCGCGTAGAGCCGGAGTGGTACTTGCCCATCATCCCCACTGTGCTGGTGAATGGTTCCGAGGGTATCGGCACAGGCTGGGCCACCAAGATCCCAAACTACGACATCAGAGAGATCATCAACAACATCAGTCGCATGCTTGGAGGCCAGGAGCCTCAGCCCATGGTGAGGACAGGCAATGGCTGTTGTTGCCTTTTGAAATGAAACATGATTTCTGTAACGAAGGACGAGGGTGATTTGTTTTTTATTATCCATGTGTTTATTCAATAGCTTCCAAGCTACAAAGGCTTCAGAGGCACAATTGAGCAGGTGATGAACAACCAGTTCATGAACAGTGGAGAGATCTCCATCATCGATTCCACTACCATTGAGATCTCTGAATTGCCCGTGAAAACATGGACTCAGGTGAGTCACTAAAGCCCCTTTTCTTCTCATTCATTCTGCACTTTTCACACATTTGAACTTGATTACCTCTGTGTCTCTTCATGTAACTCTTTTGTGGTCTAGACTTACAAGGAGAACGTGCTGGAGCCAATGCTGAACGGCTCGGAGAAGGTCCAACCTCTGATCACCGACTACAAGGAATACCACACGGACACCACTGTTCGCTTTGTGGTCAAGATGGCAGAGGATAAGCTGAAGCAGGCGGAGGCTGCTGGCCTTCATAAAGTCTTCAAACTGCAGAGTCCGCTCACCTGCAATTCTATGGTAACCACTGCCACATACATGCCATGAGCAGTCAAACATTCCTAAAAGACTTCTAAAAAAGCCTTGTCTGTTGCCTGACTGTCCAGAACCTTAGTTTTGTTTTTTCCCCACTTGTCATTTTTCAGGTTTTGTTTGACCACGTTGGCAGCCTGAAAAAATACGAGTCTGTTCAGGAAATTCTGAAGGACTTCTTTGAGCTGAGGATGAAGTACTATGTGCTGAGAAAGGACTGGCTCGTCGGCATGCTGGGCGCAGAAAATGCTAAGCTCACGAACCAGGCACGCTTCATCCTGGAGAAGATTGAGGGCACCCTGGTCATCGGTTAGTAAGCTTTACACTCGTTTAGTTTTAGGCCACTGCAGTTTGAATTAAAAGACTACATCAGTACAAATGAGAAGAAATAGAGTTGTGTTTTTGTGTTCCTCGATCAAAAGTATCCCTACTGTTCATCTACTTTCAGAGAATAAGCCAAAGAAGGAACTGATCCGTATGCTGCAGCAGATGGGCTACGACTCTGACCCCGTCAAGGCTTGGAAAGAGGCTCAAGAGAAGGTCAGGCGCTTGAAATCAAATGGTTTTCAGCTTCATCCATAAGGAATGCTCTATTATCTGCCTCCACTGTAGCAAATAAGACTCCATGTCTCCATGTTTGTGCTCACACCTTAGAATGAGGAGCAGATGGAGGAGGGAGAGGAGGAGGAGGAGGATACCAGTGGGCCAGACTACAACTACCTGCTGAGCATGCCCATGTGGTACTTGACCAAAGAGAAGAAAGATGAGCTGTGCAAACAGAGGGATCTCAAGGTGTGATGTTCAGCCATGCTGCAAGTCAACACATGGTCAAAATTACTTCTTCTTTTTTTATTCTAAACATTTTTGACCCAACTGTTGTTCCATAGATGGCAGAGCTGAATTCACTGAAGAAGAAGAATCCAGCAGATCTGTGGAAGGAAGACCTCGCTGCTTTCTCTGAGGAACTGGAGGTATTGATTTTTCTCTCTCTCAGATTCTTATCTATTCACAATCTTTGTTTATAGAGCACTCGTCGGAATCACAGCTGTTGTCACTGTCAAACTTCTCCCTCCACAATTCTCTCCTGATCTCACTCATTCTTATCCTCAGCGCATTGAGGCAAAAGAAAAGGAGAGTGCCAAAATGCCCGCTGTAAAGGGAAAAGCCAAATCGGTGAAGGTGAAGCAGGAGACTATGCCCACTCCACAGGGTCGCCGCGTGATCCCACGCGTTACCAGCACCATGAAAGCTGACGCTGCAAAGAAGGGAAGGAAACCCAAGGTTTGTCTTCTCAACTTGTCTTGCATCTTGAAACCGTTAGTTTAAGCACTAATCTTGAGATGAAATAAACATTTTTCCCCTTTGCTTTTTTAAATGTAATTCTAGAGTGAAAATGTAGTGATGAAAATGGAGTTTGGAGAGGATTCAGAGAACGCGGTTCCAAGTGAGGAGCTTGGTTTGGCTGCACGACTGAGCAAGAAGACTATAACTCAAGCTAAGGAAAAAGGTGGGGAAACCTCTCTGATAACAGACAGAAATGTTTTATCAACTTTGTGTGTGTCGTACAGAAGTTACGAGGGCCAACTTTATTTTACAAAAGTGCTTGAGCAAGACTTGACTGCAACCCAGTGCCAACTTTCAGGATCATACTAAAACTGTGGATTAAATTAGTTTTTTTCTTTCTTTTTTTTTTTATCCTATGCAAGACTTCATTGTGCTGAAACACAACTTCTCTCCTTGCAGCTTCAAAGACAGGGAAACAGACCACTCTTACGTTCAAGGCTGTTGCCAAGAAGCTTAAGAAAGACTCAGACGCGGAGTGCGACGATCTGTCGGGGAGTGACGTGGAGGCAGAGGAAGTGGTGGCCCCCAGAGAGCGCATCGGGCGTAAAACTAAAGGTGAGTCTGAAGCTCTGAAAACCCTCATGTATCCATTGTTGCACATCTCGTCAACTCAAAAAAACCGTCTCATCTATTGCTCATTTCAGCTGCAGCACAAAAGTACAGTTTGTCCAGTGATGATGAATTTGAAGACTGGGGGAAGTGCAAACCTGGACGCAAACTTGCTTCCAGTAATGACGACGATGCTGACGATGCCAGCTTTGCCCCTGATCCCAGCTCCATGGCTGATGATAGCGATATGGCCTCTCCAGCACCACCACCTCGCAAAGCTCCAGAGCCTGCGTGAGTATGAGACAACAACAACAAGATGATGGGGGGGGTCTTCACATCAGTTTATTTACCTCCGAGTTATTTTCATTTTATCTCTGCAGAAAGAAGGTGACAAAGGGCAAATCAACAGTGAAGCAGGTGGAAAGCAAGTCGAGCTGTAAGTATCTGCGCGGGTGATCCGCGTGATGAGCTTTAGAGATGTTGAGTCTGAGATTGAAGTCATTTTTCTTTCTCTGTGGAACTTTACAGCTCAGTCAGACGAACAGGCGCCTGCAACCAAGGCTCCAGTTAAACGTAAAACAAAAGAGGCCGCCCCCAAAAAACCTGCTGCTGCTAAGAAAGCAGCAGCACCCAGGAAGAAGGCTGCAGGTACGAACACCTCACTGACTTTACATTTTAAAGTTTGAAATTTAATGCACTGAAAAATGTGAAATGCACTTGTGGGCTGATGTTTGTGATTTATTTTTTGTTCTCGTTTCTTTTGCTTATTTTATTTTTAAACTTGATTTAAAACGAGTGTGAGTTTTAATGTGCAGTGCATAAAATGTTCCACATGAATCCTTCATTTCAAAAACTATTTATACAATCAGGTGATTGTGCACTTCTAAAAAAAAATGAAATATGGCTGTTTAAATTAGGCATCAGTATCGTGCATGTTTCACTATTCACGCACTGTAAAAATGTAGATACAAATCAGCAACAACTGTGCCGGACTAATATTGGTGTCTGTAGATACTCGAGTTTGTGATGTCGGTATCGGACACAAAAAAAAGTGGTGTTGCTTGATTAAATTAGTGAAATGTCTTGGACGCAAAAGAACAATTGATGCAGCTAAACTCAGGCTGGGTTAAGGTCGTCATTCTCTGCATGAATCAAAAGATGCAATTTGTTGTTTTTATAACAATTTGGCACATCAAACATTTGACGAGCTCTGCTCCATCCTGGCAGGTGAACAAGTCGTCTCATGCCTGCCACACATTGGCTTTACATACAGTGGGACTGCCTTCATGTGCATGTTTAATTAATGAACAACCATATTCGCTTGTTCATACATGTTATGATGCGCTCTATTGATGTCCTTATCATACAATTTGTAAATTACCATATGCGGTTGATCTCATATGGCCCGCTAGTTAGATTTGCATCATACAACAACTTTATTAGATCCCCTGTTATTAAAAGGTGAAAACATAAATGTTTTTAAGAAATCTTTCTTGTTTTAAAACTAAAATTGAAAATGTTATTGTTATTTATTTGGCAAATAACAAACTGAATTCACCGTTTTATACCCAAATTTGAGCCGGCTCACTTTGAGAAATCAAATGAATGAAGTCTAACATTCAACCACTAAAACAGATTTGCAAGCAAATTACTATAATTTGACATCGTAATCAAGAAATAATAATGTTCTTTACTATTTTTTTCATTTTTTAGAAAACAGTGAATGTGAGTGTATATATATTTAGCATTAAATATATTTTTGATTAAAGAGCTTCTACATGTGGGTGTATTAATCATTACAGAAACATGAAAAAATTACCAATGCTGATAATTTAGAGCAGCTGTGGCTTTGGGTGCTGGTAATAAACTAAACAACAATGCTTAATATTGTACATATGTTTCTTATTGTGTGTTATATATGGTTATTAATCAAAACAAACAGCTTTTATTTTGAAATGATGTTAGATATCATCACAAACATGTGGTCCCCAGGTCATTAGAGTTTGAGACCCCTGCTTTAAAACAACAATATACATCATCTTACCCATCTTTACATCACATTTTTTTACTTATGTTTCCTCTCAGATGTGAAGCAGCCGTCGATTCTGGAGGCTCTCTCCAAGCCCAAACCTCCGTCCAAGTCTGCCGCCAAAAGTCTGCCTTCACTCGACTCCAGCGACTCGGAAGGCGAAGTCAAACCTCCAGTCGCAAAAGCGAAGCCGGTCCTCAAGCGGAAAACGGTCGTCAGTGACGATTCTGACAGCAGCTCGGACGACCTCATGTCACGCCTCAAAGCCAAGAACACAAACAAGGTGGGTTCACATACACTGAATCCTGACTTATTTAGGGATGGTGACACTCTCACTAACACTTGTTCTGCCTTCCATTTCTTTCCTGATGTAGAAATCCAAGAAATGGGACGACGACAGCTTCCAGCTCTCGGAGGCGGAGGCTCCTAAAGTTGTGGCACCGCGGGACAAGCCCTCACGTGCCCGTAAACCTGTGACCTACAACCTCGACTCCGACTCCGACTCCGAATGAAGACTTTTATAAAAAAAAAAAAAAAAAAAAGTAACCCGTTGACATGATGTTTAAGGTTTTTGTATTTAAGTGTAACATCTTTAAATTGTTAGCATTTGATATCTGTATTTTTAAAAACCCTTTAAACTAACCTGTCTTGTTTTCATACAGTTTTCTCTTATGTAACCCTGTGTTTGCTGTTGTTTTGTCCTGTAAATATTTGAATGGTTGTTCCACATTCTTTCTAATATGTTGAAAAATAAAAGTTGATGTGTTTGTACTGATATCCACTGAGCGCCGTCTGTGTGTACAGAACGTGAAAATCTGGCTCGACGGCTAACGGCGGCATTGATTCTTTGCTTTTTTTGTGTCTGTACAAGTTCGGTTCTCATGAGTAAGGTTCAGGTAGGGCGGAGCAATGCGTGGGACGGGTTTACTCGACAGCAGACCGTCTGGAGAAATGGAACGGGTAAGTCACCTTATTATTTTCACATTTCTATGATTTTGATCATTTAGAATTGATGAGGTTAGAGGAGTTGCAATGAAACCACTTTTAATGTGTGAATAGTTAGTATAACTTTTTAAAGAATTCAACTTAAACCTGGTGATTTATACTGACGAAATGCATTTTTGCCTTTTTGGATGTCGTCATGGACTCTGACATTAACGGTGTTGCTTTTGTCGCTCTGCTTTTTCCCCTCACTGTGTCCCCTGTGACCAGGGAAACTGCTGGTACCGCTCTGACCAAATCCTTCCTGCCTTCTAGGAAGCTCTTTGCAAAGCTCATCAAGATTTTGCCTCTCTTTGGGTAAACATCATCGCTATCTGGGACTTCTTGATCGTTAGGAATTTCCTCAACTGTTGCCGCCCTGAAAATAATAATCACTGGCGAACCTTAATCACAAGCCACTCTTGAGAGAGGGAGAGCGAGACAAATGCAAGTCGCTATGGACGTATGGAGCGTAAAACCTGGATTGGACACAGTTTTTATCGAGTGACAGGAAACCAGAAGATCAGGATTTGTGTTTTTTGTCTTACCACTGAGGCACGGTTTTGTGTCACAGCATTTGATGCATAAGAGAGTTTTTACCAAACCTGCTTTCCTATCTCCTCTCATCTGACTTTCATACCGGCAAGTATTTGAACCCTTAAGTGATGTTTCTTAGTGAGTAAACGACTAATTCTTCATTAATAATCTCTTTTAAAATGGGATTCAGCTGCTCTAATGTCTTTGAATCAAATCTGCGGGGAAAAGAGTAGATCTACAGAGAGATTTAATGATGTGCTTGTATTGCAGTAATTACAGGAGGTATAACCATGTTTCACTTTTGATTCCAGATGATTGGAATGTGACCCCCCCCCCCCCTCCCCCCGGCACGCTCATCACTGAGAAACTTTGGACTGAACTCTGACCTGCAGATTAGCCTGTTAAGTCTCACTTTGAGTCATGAATTGGGGACAATAAGATACAGTAGAAGTTTCACTTTTAAGCCAGAGGGATCATTCGCTCTGAGGAGGCACAGGTGGATTGATCTCCAGAATCTCCCAGAGAAGCTTGTGCTTGAGACGGCGCTGCAGTCATGGGGGAGTGGGGCTACCTCGGCGGACTCTTTGACAGCCTCCAGGCTCACTCGCCGATGCTTGGACGCTTCTGGCTCTTGATCATGCTCGTGTTCCGGATCCTGATCCTAGGAACCGTCGCCAGTGACTTGTTTGAGGACGAACAGGAGGAATTTGCCTGCAACACCCTCCAGCCCGGCTGCAAGCAGGTGTGCTATGACATGGCCTTCCCCATCTCCCAGTACAGGTTCTGGGTGTTTCACATCGTCCTCATCGCCACACCTTCCCTGATTTTCCTCATGTATACCATGCACCAGCACAACAAGAGGGCCGAACGCTCCAAATTTGGCCCTGTGAGCAACCGGCAGCTGCATCGAGAAGACCGCCGTTTAAGGAGTTTCTACATCGTCAACGTGGCCTTTCGCATGGTTGCCGAAGTTGGATTTCTTGTGGGCCAGTGGCTCCTGTATGGCTTCAAGGTGGAGGCCCAATTCCCCTGTAGCCGCTTCCCTTGCCCGTACACCGTGGACTGCTTCACCTCCCGCCCCGCAGAGAAAACGGTCTTCCTCTGCTTCTACTTTGTTGTCGGGGTGGTGGCGGCGATATCCAGCTGCATAGAGCTCTTCTACAGCTCCCTCAAGTGGTTTTGCATAAGCTGGGAGCCCAGTCCCCCGCCCACCCCGCCCACCCCGCTGGAGCGCTCCTGCGACTGCCAGAACCTGCACAACATCAAGCAAGAGGAGGTGGAGGCACAGGACAAAGGGAAGATGGGCCAGGAGAGCGTGAGGCTGAAGGGGGGATCGCTGAGGAGCAGTCGCAAGTCCTCCAGCCTCGGCCACAAGACCAGGAGCGGGAAATACGTCAACAGCAAGACTTTCATGGTGTGAGAGTCTCGGTTTGAACACGCTGTCATCACAACACTGTCTCTCTTCTTTTTTTCCCCTTTATTTAAATGTAACCGTTGCACAATGATTTCACTGGATTGCGTAATCGTTTCACTCTAAATTGAGTGGAGGATTTGTTTGTGATGAGAAAACCTCATCAAGAAAGAAAGAAAAAGTACGCCCAGCACTGAAGATAAGACTTTGTTGTCTTGTTTGTGTTGAATGTGAATCATTACAGACACTGATTGCTTCTTTGTTTCAAAGAGGACAGATTCTTATCTCCCCATGAAACGGAACATCCGCCCTAAAATCACTGAGTTATTCTGGTGATTTTTGAACACTGACGTCAAAATCTTTTAAGTAGTTTTTTGTAAACTAGAAAACATTTTTGTTTGATGAGAACGTTAATAACCCTTGAGCTGCAGTTGCTTTGGGGAAGAGAAATGGTAGAGATTGTGTTTTAAAGCACAACAGTTCTGCACGCTGATTCACCGAGGCCTTGAGTATGTTATTTATCTGTTTTTATAAGACTGCCTTTGTTTGATTTATGGAACCAATTTTAAATAAACAAAACACCATTTTAGCCAAGGCTAAAAAACAAAATACAAAACCTTCGCCAAAGTTCTTTTTTATTAACTTATACACAACATTCATGACAGAACCACAGAAAGTATTCACAACAGCCCAATTACTTAAAAATATATATATTATACACCCATAAGTTGCTCCCAGGGCTTTTGTCTATAGAACATTGGTAAATTATCGCACATAATAGTAATTATATATACCTTGCTAGCCTGTACCGTTCTTAAATATAGGAACCAAGGAAAAATTGTACAATCTTAAAGGCCGGTTTCACCTGTCTGTTTTAATTTGACCAAATGTAACCATATTTTTCTCATTTATTTCATCTTATCTAAAAAAAAACAACATAGTAAAGAGCAGTGTAGGGCTTTTATTTTCTTAAAAGGAAAGGGTTTTATTTTATTTTTATTTTTTCAATCCCAACTTCCACTGTTGTGGGAATGAGACGACTCAGTCCACTGTCCGATAATCAAATCACACTTTAATCTCTGCTAATTAGTCAAACAAAAACTAGATTTTGTGGGTCAAGGGGACCCTTTAAAGCAGATTATAATTTGCTTAAATGTTTAGTGTGTAATATTTATGTGAAATCATTTCATTTTGGCAGAAATTGAAATGAAGATAATTGTACTTAATTTCAAAAGCTATATTCTAAGTTACAAAACACAGGGAGTAAAAACTAGTAATTGTTTCTGTCATTTTTTATTGAACATATTTTTAACTATTTCTAGTTGCTATATGTGCCGTGTGTCATTATTCCCTCCCAAAAAAACAAAAACAAATTCCCTGTATGAATAAAACTTAGATTCAAGCTCATCATCTTGCATGTCGGTACGTTTATCCGGCACTAGGTGGCAGCAGTGGAAAAGGAAATGATGCCCACGTGAATTACAGTAGGAGGCTCCAATAATCTTCAGTCAGGTAACTTCATCTTCTTTTTTTATATCTTTACAGACTACAGTGTGACACTGAAGCTGCCAAGTCATTATCCTGACACTAAAACTTTACCATGTATACGTTTAAACTGCTGTTAGTATCGAAACTTGTGATCTCAGCAGTCAAAAACCCCCAAGTGAGCAGAATATTCTGCCTAACAAGTTTACACACACACACACACACAGCTATTCCTTTTTGGAGAAAACTCCCTTAAAGCCAGTCTATTTTAACCCTTAAAGCCCTTTTTACACACTTTGAGGGGTGCGAAGGACGGGTGGGACCAAAATATGTACAATACTAGTTATTTTATTATTTATTATTATTTATTTCAATGCACTTTTTGATGTACAGTACGTGCTAAATGACATGACATGTAATGACATGTAATGTTTTAATCCTTTAACACCGAGCGTATCACAGACGACCCGTTTGCACAAGTGCAATTAGCCGTAATTATGCGACGGTTTGTGGAAAAAAAAAGAGATTTTGAGGCTTAGGACCATTTCATGTCCCCATGAGAACTGCTGCTTCCTGACGAGGTCACCAGAGAAGCGAGAGAACGCCGCTCTCCTGCAGTTTTCCTGGACGCATCATATATGCAGATTGCATAGCAGTGCGGCCTCTTTGATGTGCATAGAACAGAATTCTAGATGTGTTTTATATAACTGTTCCAGAGGGAAGGAAAGAAGGAAGGGAGGAAGGAAGGAAGGAGTCGAGGAGGATTACCATCAAAACTTTCTCTGTTTCCTTTTTGTGTGTGCATCTACGTGTCTGCTGCACGTCAAACTGGAAGTGAGCCTGTTTCTCTCTCTCTCTTCATCCACCTTCTCCCCAGACTTTCTCTTTTTCCTTTTTCATCTGTGTGCCTGTCTGTCTGTCTGTCTGTCTCTCTTTCTCTCTCTCGCACTCGCTGTCTTTTTCTGAATCCAGGGAGGCCTCGCTGCTGGAGTCTGTCTCTAAGTAAATGTAGGTCATCTGTTATTCTGTGACTCACTTCACACCAACGCAGAGAAGTGAGATGGAAGTGATAACATCTCTCTCTCTCTCTCTCTGTACAGCCCTCCCCCTCCCTCCTCCCTCCTCTTCTTCTCCTCCTTTTATCCTTCCTTCACCTTGAGTGAGACACTTCAGGGCCTGTGCCGCATGTGGACTCTGTCAGTACACACCTCGCTGACTGACAGCTCGACATGCAAGTGTTTGTGATTGTGCTCAGTCATGCAGCACGATGCTTTCCCCTCTGTTCACAGACGCATCATTCCTGCGGTTTGCTCTCCTTATTCTCTCCCAAACAGAGCGTATGCACGACTCGCTCTGTTGCCTTTGGTTTGTTCAGCGCACAGAGCGGGACGCTTGTTTCCCGTCTCTTATAGGATAAACACGCGAGAAGAGTCTTTTCTTTCTCTTTTAATAGTTCATGATTTGTCCAGGAGGTTTCTTAGATCAATCAACACTGACTTCATCAACACGAGCAGCTGTTTCCATGAAGCAGCCTGGAATCCAGACACTAGGACACTAAGACACTAGCAACAGAAGGAAAACTGGTTTTTAAGCAATTGGTAAAACACTGACCTGATAAAATCTATGCCTGCTTAAGTCTATGATATCTTCAGAACCCCCCCCCACACACACACACTTTTTGTGACTGGAAACTAAAGTTTTTGCACCGCAGTCTCTATGGAGACAATCAACGATTTTAATTCCCTCCACATAGGAGTTGTAAATCCACCGCTGCCTCCGTCAGGAAGTTGGGGAAATGTTAACTTTTGGTGTTTGAAATCCTACGTGACACAAAGTTAACAGACGAAGCAGAAGTAGGCTAATAAGTCTCGTGTCCCCCGCAAGTGTAAAAACAGTCCTTTTCTCTATGGAATTTGCTGTGGGAGCGCGAGCGGCTCACAAACATGCTGCAAACATATTCCAGAGATGCTGGAGATTTAAGTTTGTGTTTATTTTTGTTTGGGATAGATAAAAACACGCTCACACTCACATAAAACCCGAACTAGCCCTTTAAATAAATGTTTCTCGATTCCTTTCCTCGAGGACAAACCAGTTCACAGTTCAAGCTCCACAATAACACTCTTTTCTCTGCGTTCAGCTGACCTGATATAACATTTGTACGACTCGTAGACGCTATAAAATAAATGAGTTCAAGCTGTTATTGACGGAGAATTAATGTGTGCCAATTAAAAACTGTTTCCACTCTCACTCTTTAATTAGCTCCACATTACGCCTTCTTTCTCTCTGACAGTGAGTTTCTCTGTCGGGAGTGAGCTGAGAAACTACAGGACACTTCACTAAGAACAGCCCTCCTGACCTTGTTAACCTGCATACTTAATACTTAATATAGGAATGTAACGTGGAATATAAGGTGTGGAACCTCACGAGACCTCTGTAAAAATATTTCTAGTCAAAATATTACACGTAAGATTCAGGTGTGATAAAGGAGCTTGTTTTTAGACAGTGGATCATGAATATCTTTCATTTTTAAGCGGCTGTGTGATTTGTAAATGATGAATCATCTTGTTCACAATGCACGGTACTGTGCGGCTGTTTGTCTTACGCTGCATAATACGAGTCAGGAATGCTAACTTCTGAAAATGCCAGTTTCTAATGTGATTTTTAAGTCGACGTTGGACTTAAATCTAAAACAGTGTCACAATTATAGAACTAAAAATGCATTAAATACACTTGAAACAAACTGGAGGACAAAAAAGATGCTACTTTTGAGGGGAAAATACTGATTATGAGACACAAAACATCACAATACTAGTTAAAATACAGCTAAAAATGAGTTTTCACTCTTAAATATAATGTCTTATTTCAATAAAAATAAGAAATTTTTTCCATTGCATGCATATCAACAATATCACGATACAAGGATCCTGATTCCAATTGCGATGTCTAACCGAAGAAAACAAAATGTTAACGTGAAAAGTAAAAACAAAAAAAAAACAAGATTTCTCTATTTATTCACAACAAGGAGTTTTGTTTTTTATTTTATTTGCCATTATCTTGCTGTAAACGCCCTCTTCCTCCATCAGGTATCTTCCAGCCAAGTTTCCCTCGTTTGCTAGAGCAGCGCCACCGTGAGGAGACATGAAGTAACTGGCAGGTACTGTTTACTTTAGAGAATAAAAATATCCAGATTTGCCCTGTTTGTTTGTCGGCAGAATCCTGAATCCTCTAGATTTAGTCGTCCAACTCGGGGATCGTGTACGTTTGTGCAAAAGTCGACGAGACACAGACCTTATATATAAACATGAGTTTGAAAAGTCAATCCTAAAAAGACGGAATTATCCACCGGGGGCGACTCCTGGTTGCAAAAAGAAAGTCAGATTAAATAGAAAAATAAGCCTATTTCTTACTTATAACGTATAGTAATATATATATAGTAGTAATAACATATGGAGACCCTTGTGATTGACAGCTGGTGTTGTCCGGTAGGAGCCTGGTCACAGGTGACGTCTCCAAACTTCAGGTTTATTGCTCATTTCAAAGGCTTTTGGTGAAGCCAGTGCAGAGGACTTCCCTTTTACAAGCACAGGCAGAGCTGATGATGATGACGATGATGATGACGATGACGATGATGACATATACAGTAGACGTCTCTTCTGTGTGTTCTCTCTGACCTCTGCCCCGCCTCACGCGCGGCCCTTAGACGGTTTATATCTCCGTCTTCCTTCTTTTGAAAAAGCCGCCACCGGAGCGTGACGCCAAGTTTATGGCACCGCCCGGAGAGCTCGGGTCACCGCACATCACACCTCGCCACTCCATCCTTATTTTCCATCCTTATCCATCCATCTGTAATGCCAACACCCCCCCACCACCACCACCACCACCCCTAGTCTCCCCCTCCACAGGCTGCGTCGTGTGAAAGCTGCATTTACAGTGAGATATTCCCACTGCCTGTAATATGCCTCGTTCCTCTCCTTCCTGCCTGAGGTGGACACAGTGTGGATGCTGCACCATCTGGAACTCACACACTCACACATGTCCAACCCTTCTCTCTTCTCCCCCCCACCCCCGCTGACACAATAACTTCATCTGATGAGGATGATGCCTGATGCTTCTTGGCTCAGTTGAGTCCGCGTGTGTGTGTGTGTGTGTGTGTGTGTGTGTGTGATGGCGGTAAAGTAAACTGTTATGGTTAATTTGTAACGTTGTGAAGTCTGCGCACATCTGGGTTTAAAGAGGCCTCAGTCTTTCCAAAAACAAGACACTGCCTGTGTCGCTGCAGCGCCGAGCCAAGAACATCAGGTCCCAGTCCTCTCCAGACATACATGAAGACACACTGAGGGGACACAGACACAGACACAGACACAGACACAGACACACAGACAGAGAGACAATCAATCCAATCCAACTTTGTTTGTAAGGCACATTAAAACAACCACAGAATCATAAATAAAAGACACAATAAACAAAAGGCATAGAAGCTCACGCCAGGCGATAAGATGGTGACAAGAAGACGTAAAAACGAGGATAAAAGGAACAGGAACAAAATAATAACTGCAGTAAAAATAGATCAAATAAATTAAATTAAAAGGCAATAAAATGTTGTCTAATGTGCAAAATTCAGTGTTTGACGACATACCATGAAAGTTGGTATTCCTCTGCGATGACTTTACCCACTGGTGCATGGATTAAAGGGCTGTTTCACACCCCCCCCCCCATGCAAAGAGCCTGTTACACAGCGTGTAGAATATGTCACGATGACTCCTGTCCTCAAACCCACGGCCCGAGGGCCACATGTGGCCCCCAAACTGAGCACATGCGGCTGGTGTTTTCCTTATACGTTGATAGCTTCCTGTTTTATTTTGTAGTTCTTCCTCGTGTGTGCGCCTTGTTTGATTTGACTTCCTGTCCTCGGTTTCCCCCCCTCTCTGATGATCCGTCGTGCCCTAATTCGATTCACCAGTTCAGTTCACTTATTCCTGCTCTCTGTGTTCCCCAGTGTTTACGTTGGTTTGTTGTGTTTGCTTCGTGACGGCGACTATTTTTGCCGTTTTATTTTTTCTTATGAAAAGACTGTTTTGTTTCAATGTTTTTTTTGCTTAACAGAATAAACGTGAGAGCAGAATGTTGGACTGACTGAGACTACAGATGTATTCAGTGTTTTGTGTTAATCAAGAATTGGTGTTGAAGTGCAAAATAGAGATGGATGTGAAGGAAGGAGGGTGAGCACTCTTCTCTTCCTCACTTGTTTTGGATGTTTCTGTGATCCTCATGGGATTTTACAAATTGTGTGTGTGTGTGCGCGTGTGTGTGTGTGCGTGCATGTGTGTGTGTGTGTGCGTGCGGTTCACCCTGTGTGTGCAGTACTGTCCAGAGTGTTGCACTCAGCAGTCGTGCTCGGCTGCACACTAACACAATGTGACAGGGTAGAAATACCAGCACCGACTGCGCTCTCGCCCACCCACTCTCACACACACACACACACACACACACACAAACGCACACCAACCTCACCCGCCATGTTCACCATCATCTCTCTAACACCCCCCCCCCACACACACACACACACACACTCCATGCCCCCCACCCTCTGCCAATTGGCTGTCTACCTCCGTCACTCCACATCTTCTGCTCAGAGACAGAACCATGAAACCCTCCACGGTTCCCCCCTCCCATCCTCATGAACCCCCCCCCCCCCCCTTGCTTGCTGCTTACGTGGGGTCCTAGCGTGCATCAGTGAGTGACGCTGGTATCATAATGGGACGTATTATGCAACGTCCCATTATGCAATGCTATGTTTTCATATGCACATCCGCCCAGCCTCTGGAGACGCCTCGCTTCACTGGCCCAGGCTCCTTTTTTTTGTGTGTGTTTTTTTTTAAATATCTTCCCGCTGCTTTGTTTGCTTCCTAAACATTAAACCAAGGTGACAGTCACGGGAGGGAACAAGTCGTTTGACATTTGCGATTGTCACAGTTTGAACCCTGACCCCTGCTCCTCTGCAGCGGGTGGGTTGGAGGAGAATTCCAAATGCCACATTATCTTCCTTGTTTCTCTGTAACCTTCAGCTACGGGCGTCTGCTGAAAGTTGACCTCATCGTTCGACACCTCGCTTTAATATTTATACCATTACACGTTTTCACGCCTGGATGCTGCTGGATAAAAGCCCAGTCTCTGGCCACAGTGTGGCTCCGCTCGAGCGTGTCCGCTTTTTAGTGCCTTGCTCAAGGACATTTTTGTTTCCCCTGCTGAACGACTCACTTTCCTCCTAAAAAATACAAAACAAGAACTCCTTCTGTATCTGTTGTGTATTGACACGAGCTGCTGCAACGCTTATATACATAATATATGCAAATACATGAATAATTCATGTTGTTTTCTGGGTTTATTCCTCCTGAACACCAGGGGGCGTAATGATAAAGGCCGATGCTTGCCAGAAGAAGTTTAAGTTCTTGTCACTGATCATGGGTGTTGCTAATTTTGGGGGAAGCAAACAGTCGGGAGACGTTTATGGTTTAAAGACTTTGTATGTAAGTATTTCCTCTGGCCAACCTCTGCCTTTACCATCACGCCCCCTGGTGTTCAGGAGGAATAAACCCAGAAAACAGCAAACAGTAAAATCCTTTTCACCTCTTCAATACAAATGCAATACAAATTTGTTTTAATGTAAGTTTTATTTATAAACATTACAGAAGAGTATTAATGTAAAATAAAATTAAATACATAAAACAGCATGAATTGTGACTGTAATTTGTCTTACATTGTGGCCCCAATACTCTTCTGTAAAGATACTCTAAACACACCTGAGGTATCATTTACCTTCACCTTCACACCTTTTAACTTTTACACGAGGAAACTAAACTTGTTAACATCAAATACAGGTGATGAAATCACTACAACAGCAGCATGAGTGGAAGATCCTCTGCTCAGAGAACAGTCTTCTCAACATGATGATAATATGATTCTGAATATTTGATTTGATTCAACACGTGCATCAGAATAAACGGTTGGTTCAGTCCGAGCCGTCACGTTGCATCATACTTTGTACATTCTTTGTCTTCACTGACCTCAATTTTCTTTATTTGTTTTCCCAGAGGAAAAAAGAACTGGAGAGTTTGACATTGAAACATTTATCCTTGTCTTGTTTTTCTCCTTTTATTTAGAATTTTGAAGCGGGTCACGTTGATCTGAATGGAGACGTGAGGGTTAAGTGCTTCCTCTGCTACTGTCGACGCTGAAGATGCCGGACTGAGAGAAGGAGAGGAGAAAGAGATTAAAGCCACAGCTGCCACATCATTGCCCCCCCCCCCCCCCCCCCCTTTAAACCACGGTGACCTTTTTATAAAGAAGAATCTATATTAAGGCTGAACAGCCCGCTTGTGTTTTTGATTTTTTGGTTTCTGCATCACTCTCCCCTTCCTGTCCTTCATGTCCCTCTTCTGTGTCGTCCCTCTGTCCTCAGGGAGACGACTGCATGCAGAAGCAGCGCGGATCACTGAGCTTCAACACAACCAAGTCTTTTTCTAAAGCACTGAGCACGACGATGATGCTGCAGTTCCTCTCTGTGATGGTGTCGGTCACAAAATACTGTAGACCAGGTTTTTTCATGCATTATTGATATAATATGGTTTTCTTCTTCTAGTCAAACATTATAAAGACATATCTGGCTTTTGAGGGTTGTGCAACATGAGCAAATGTGGGTCACAGTGTCATGTGTGTTAGATTATGTACAGTATGTATGACGAGTGTGGACATTGTCTTCTGTGTAAATCCTCCTCAAACATTGGAACAATAGAAAACCCTCACGCCTAAGTCACTGCACCTGTTCTTACACAGGTAGCTAACGCTAGCATGACTTTCCTGGATGCAAAAACACACAGAAAATCTGCCATTTTATTTCAAAATGACTAAAAACTACGGCTGTGATACTGTATATGTCGTCAAACTGCAGCCAAAACAGTGAAAATGTCACTTTATTATTATTATTATTGTTGTTATTGTGAACGATAGCTAGTGAATGATATTAGTGTTTTATGTTTTTCCTAAAACACAAAAAATGTTATGTTTAAAACACCAGTATGTAGGAGCTCTTTAACCGAAATTACACTTTTATCATATCATTTATAAATATAATTATCATTATCACAACACATTATTTCTTGATTAAGATGTTAATTTATAGTTATTTACTTAAACATCATATAACATCATTTCCGACTGCTCAAATTTAGGTATAACAAGGTGAATTTAGTTTATTTGCCAAATAAATAACAATAAAATGGTTTAGTTTTGAGCAGGTTTTTTGAAAGATTTCATTTGTTAAGCAGTGTATGTGTGTTTTTTGCTCCTCTAGCGGACAGAGCAGAGGACGTGGCTGAATTTTACACGATATGAAACTTCATTTTTTAAAACAGATTTGACAAGGTGGTTAGTAGCACATTCTCCCGTGGGGTGACAAAGTCTATCGCTTTACATGCTCTTTAGGAACACAGTGCTGGTGTTATTCCAGATTTCATCTACAATGGTGTGATTTTCGCAGCAGTGCAGCCCTGAAGGCATCCATCTTGGATCTTCTCCAGTTCAGTGGTGATGGTGGGGGCCTGGCTGGGCTTGGGGGGGGCGACGACTACATTTTTGGCTCCCTTCCAGTCCAGTGGGCATGAAGCAGGCCTCGGAGGCTCCTGGGATTTCCCTTTACACCAAACCCCTCTGCCCTCCATTAACCAATTAGAAGGGAGAATTGCTTAACTGGACATATAAAGGACTGCGCGCAGGCCGAGGGGGGAAAGGGGAATAAATCAGGAGCCACGAAGAAGGGAGGAAGAGGATGGTAGTGAGAGGGGACGGAGAGGAAGTGTGTGTGAACGCGGTTGGATCACAAACGCAAATACACAAGCCCCACACTCGAGTGCATTATGATTCATCCGTCGCACATTCCACACTGAAATACACAGGCCCGTGATAGATGTTTATGAGCTAATGTCAATTTTCTCCTGTGAATTTAC